>NW_028318184.1:4042040-4214080 GCF_062004578.1 Staurois parvus | reverse complement strand
TCAACAGTGCATGCAGGTGATGTCATGATGACGAAATGCGTTGGGTGGAGCTAATTGCATCACTTTCAGTTTTCTGTGCTTCAGCAGTGGAGCGCAGGCAGCATTCCGGTATCATAAAGCCTCTTAACCAGTTCCCGACCGCCCTATAGCCAAAAGACGGCTACAGCGTGGTCGGCTAGTTCTGGGAGGGCGTCCATGTGTCCTTCAGACACAGCTGATCACATGACTAAGGAATGGGCCAATCACAGCCGCTTTTACCATGTGACCAGCTGTGTCCAATCGCAGCTGATCACCAGGTAAATAGGAAATGCCAGTTATCGGCAGACCTCTCCTCACGCGTTGTAAGGAGTGCCAGTAAGAGAACATCTACACTGATCATCAGTGTCCTGGTGATCAGTGTAGCCCCATCAGTGCAACCAATAGTGCCCATCAGTGTCCATCTGTGCTGGCAATCAGCGCCCATCAGTTGAATCAGTGCAGCCTGTCAGTGCTGTCCATCAGTTCCACCTATCAGTGCCCATCAGTGCCACCTATCAATGCCCATCAGTGCCACCTAACAGTGCCCATCAATGCCACCTAACAGTGCCTATCAGTGCCACCTAACAGTGCTCATCAGTGCCACCTAACAGTGCCCATCAGTGCTGCGTAACAATGCCCATCAGTGCTGAACATCAGTGCCGCCTTTCAACGCAGCCTCATCAGTGCCCATCAGTGACTCCTTATCAGTGCCCATCAGTGCAGCCTATCAGTGCCCATCAGTGACTCCTTATCAGTGCCCATCAGTGCAGCCTATCAGTGCCCATCAATGAAGGAGAAAAATTACTTATTTACAAAACTTTATAACAGAAACTAAGAAAAACTTTTTTTTTTTCAAAATGTTTGGTCTTTTTTAGTTTGTTTAGCAAATAATAAAAACCCCAGTGGTTATCAAATACCATCAAAAGAAAGCTCTATCTGTCTCAAAAAAATGATACAAATTAATTTGTGTACAGCGTTGCATGATCGCGCAATTGTCATTCAAAGTATGAGAGCTCTAAAAGCTGAAAATTGGTCTGGGCAGGAAAGGGGTAAAAGTGCCCGGTAGGCAAGTGGTTAAAGTGCCAACTAATTTTATTCCTGTAAGTGCAACACTTTGTTTTACAGAATTTTAATAAATGGTATGACACTAAGGGAACTTCCCTCTCTTGAGGTTGCATGGTATGGTCCAAGGGGAGGAGGATAGAAGGATTTACCTGTAATATGAGGATATTGCACCAGCACAACACTGTATACCAGGGACTGAGGATTAACCTGAGCACTTCGTGACCTGCTATTTATGAAAGGTCAAATAATTGCGGCGAGTGCAGTTGTTGAGGGGGAGCACGGGTGGAATCACTGACTTGACCACATTGATTTATAAAAAAGTGCATGTTCACTGAAGCACCAAGATCACCAGAAAATGCATTGAATTTCTACCGAGGTGGAAGGGGCATTGTAGTTCCAGTGGACCATTAGGCACTTTAAGCTTTTTTTGGACTCACTTTAATCAGCACGCAGAGTCCTTTTGATGATACTATATTTTATATATAATAACAATGAAGTGGCGAGTGGATGACCAGATATGATTATTGCACCACATCCCTTAAAATTGCAAATATTCAATAGAGAAGATGGGGCTTTTAGGGTGCATGAACATGAATACCAAACATATTAAAAAGTTATAGCATTTTTATCTCTACTCTCCCAACCACTCCATCCCCCACAGTTATTACCTTTTGTACCACTATCCCCTCCCTACTAGATTGTAAGCTCCAAGGAGCAGGGCCCTCGGATCCCTCTTGTATTGAACTGTATTGTTACTGTACTGTCTCCCACCATTTTGTAAAGCGCTGAGCAAACTGTTGGCGCTATATAAATCCTGTATAATAATAATAATAATATTTCGTATTTTTGTAAAAAAACACAACAAAGAAGGAAAAAATACAGAAACGTAAAAACAATTTCAGTATTAAGAGTAAAACTGAGATTCAAACTTGGTTATGTAATTGTAGTTAAGGGAGTAACTACAAATACATAACCAAGTTTGAATCTCAGTTTTACTCTTAGTACTGAAATTGTTTTTATGTTTCTGTATTTTTTCCTTTTTTGTTGTGTTTTTTACAAAAATACGAAATAAAAATTATATAACTTTTTAATATGTTTGGTATTCATGTTCATGCACCCTAAAAGTCCCATCTTCTCTACTGAATATTTATATTTTATATATGTTTAGAATGTACATACAGTGAGGGAGGTGGGCTCAGGGGCGGACTGACCATTTGGAAACCCGGGCACTGCCCGAGGGCCGGGGTCAGTAGGGGGCCCCATGAGATGCCCCTGGTACCTTTTTCATAGGCTTTTTTGAGTTTGGGCAAGGACACAGGGGTCCCATGATCCCCTATTGCCCGAGGGCCCCATGAGTTGTCAGTCCGCCCCTGGGTGCGCTAGAGCACAATTTGGCAAATTTGCACATTTTCTGCTTTTAGTGGATCAGTTTTGCAACGCAGCATTGTTTCATTTAACAACAGGTATCTTTTCTGTGTACTAAACATATAAACGTATAATAGAGTGTACACTAAGTGCGGGAGGTGTACTGTAGTGCTTGCACATTTTTGGTATGTGGATCCGCTTTGATACAGAGAACTATTTTATTTAACAAACCGCATATTTTCTGTGTATCAGCCATATAGAATAGAGTTCATACACAGTGGGGGAGGTGTATTGCAGTAGTTCACATTTACTATTTTTTTTCTTTATAAGGCAGCACTATATTTATACATTTATATATTGTTTACACACTCTAACTGGCTTTGCATTAGGTGTTAGCAGCTAACATATTCTGTCCATCTATTGCGCAGATCCCCTTGTGTACTAAAACGTGTTTTGCACATTTGCCTGGCATTCTTTTTTAGGAGGATGAGTGTCACTTGTATGAAGAAGTGAGACTCCCTGTTCCCTGTTCCTTCTCAAAAGTCGCATGACCAAGATCAGCAGACAAACATATTGCACAACAGCTCACAAGGGAAACTGTATTGTCAGGTTTTCACCAACACTTATCCACTGCAAGGTGCAAAGTCCAACCTCAGGCTGGTGTCACGAAGTGTGGCTATCACTCTGGATAGAATCTATTCACTGATTAACTGGAGCTACAAACTCTGTTCCAAAAACAACAATCAGATTTGAAAAACGCTAAAAATTGTTAAAACTGCATTCCAAGCACAAAAAACGTAATTGAACTATATTCCTCAGTATTGTATAATAAAGAAGGGATTTTCAAAGTACTCAACACATTTCACAAACTTAATATATACTAAAATCAATACAAAGCTTTATTCCATATTATCATAGAAAAAACAACATCACATTGGCAGAAGTGGATGCTTGTTTGCTGGGTCTTCCATATATCAAGGCATACCTGGTAATTGCGGCCTTGGCGGGTTAAACCCATAAAAACCTATATTTAGTAGGTATTGTCATTAACTTTGTATGTACTGCATGGATGACTATGTTACTATTTTTTGCAATTCTGTAAAATCATTTTATTTATTGTTTGTATTTTAGTTTTTTTAGTGGCAATTACATGCAACTATCTGTAAATCTCCTGAAGAAGCCAGAAATTTGGCGAAACATTGTTGCATGGTGAACTTCAAGCCATATGAAGTATCATTTTGGTTTTATACCTTTCAAGACTACTAATGTGATGTAGTTTTTTTCTATTATAATATGGAATAAAGCTTTGTATTGATTTTGTATTGATTTTAGTATATATTAAGTGTGTGAAATTTGTTGAGCACCTTGAAAAGCCCGTCTATCTCATACAATGTTGGATATTCATCATATGGGATGTGGTGCTAGCTCGGGGTAAAGTTTCAGCACCACAAGCGGTAACCCCGAACTACACTCGGGAATACCATGCGGCGCTGCTCCGTGATCCCTTGATCACTTACCTTGTCCTGCGCTCCCGCGATGTCCCCCCTGCAGTGTCCCCGGCAATGTCCTCCGGCAGATGCCGGCATCTGTCTTCTGGGTTTCGTCCCCTGTGAGCGTCGGGACGTACGGGGGATGGAACTGACGGGAAATTTGAAAATGACAAAAAGTGACATTCACTAAATACACTAAAATCACATAGTATAACATTACTGTATCAAACCATTTCACATACATTTTGTCCCGAGTGCTTTGTCCTGTGTCCTGCCTGCATTTTTACTGTTCTTTCTGCCTGGAAACTGAAAAATGTCCATGGCGTCCAAAAAGCGTCCCTTTAGGTCAAAAGCGGTTTTAGACCAGCTACAGAAAAGCGATAGTAAATCAGAACCACTTGCAGAATTGAGTGATAATGATTCGTGGGGAAATTCGTCATCAGACACTGAAAACAATTTTGCGACTTTGCTCAGTGATGTGCAAACTTGGCGCTATATTTCAAATTTCAGTGTTTTTGGTTTGATTATATTATTGAATTAAATTTATTATTATATTATTTTTTATGATTGTTTATTAAATTATAATTTATGATTTCGTGTTTCAAGTTTTATCATACCCGGGATGTTTACTAGACTCTTGTTCGGACAGATTTCAGTGAGTTATTCCTAAGAATTACAGGCCTACAATATAAAACGCCAAATTTCCATGCAAAATAATGGGACCACTTTCAGCACCAAAAATCTGAAATAATTATACCGCTAGGGAGGTTAAGGAGGCCCCACAGATGCTCAATAGGGTTTAGGTCTGGAGACATGCTTGGCCAGTCCATCACCTTTACCCTCAGCTTCTTTAGCAAGGCAGTGACCGTCTTGGAGGTGTGTTTGGGGTCGTTATCATGTAGGAATACTGTCCTGCGGCCCAGTCTCTGAAGGGAGGGGATCATGCTCTGCTTCAGTATGTCACAGTACATGTTGGCATTCATGGTTCCCTCAATGAACTGTAGCTCCCCAGTGCTGGCAGCACTCATGCAGCCCCAAACCATGACACTCCCACCACCATGCTTGACTGTAGGGCCCTCTTACCCCTTGTGTGCTGTTTGATGTTACTGTACTGTTTCATGTATTGTCCCCCCTCTATTGTACAGCGCTGAGCAAACCCTTTGGCGCTATATAAACTCGATAAATAAATAAATAAATAAATAAGACAACCTTGTTTTTGTACGCCTCATGGTTCCAGTAGTCCATGTCCTTAGTCTGCTTGTCTTCAGCAAACTGTTTGTGGGCTTTCTTGTGCATCATCTTTAGAAGAGGCTTCCTTCTGGGATGACAGCCATGCAGACCAATTTGATGCAGTGTGCGGCGTATGGCCTGAGCACTGACAGGCTGACCCCCCACCCCTTCAACCTCTGCAGCAATGCTGGCAGCACTCATACGTCTATTTCCCAAAGACAACCTCTGGATATGACGCTGAGCATATGCGCTCAACTTCTTTGGTCGACCATAGCAAGGTATGGTCTTGGCCACTGTGCTACAGCTCAGTTTCAGGATCTTGGCAATCTTCTTACAGCCTAGGCCAGTGGTCGGCAAGCCGCGGCTCGTGAGCCACATGCGGCTCTTTACAAACTTAAATGCGGCTCTTCTGTGTGCCGGGCGCCCGCTCCCCTCCCTCCTCTCGGGCGGCCGCCCCCTCCCCTCCCTCCTCTCGGGCGGTCGCCCCCCACCCCTCCCTCCTCTCGGGCGGCTGCCCCCCTCCCTCCTCTCGGACGGCCGCCCCAAAAGTCAGGACTCTGCAGCTGTCAGGATGTAGGCGGGGCAGCCAGGATGTAGGAGGGGCAGCATGACGAACTCCTCTCCTCTCACAGTCCGCCCTGAAGACCAGAACGGCGCGGGAACACGGCGAGAGGAACGCGCGGAGCAAAGGTAAGTGAATTGACACAGGGGGGACTTACTATATGGGGGATGAATTACTATATGGGGGATGAATTACTATGGGGGATGAATTACTATAGGGGGGATGAATTACTATAGGGGGGATGAATTACTATATGGGGGATGAATTACTATGGGGGGATGAATTACTATGGGGGATGAATTACTATATGGGGGATGAATTACTATATGGGGGATGAATTACTATGGGGGATGAATTACTATATGGGGGATGAATTACTATATGGGGGATGAATTACTATGGGGGATGAATTACTATATGGGGGATGAATTGCTATGGGGGATGAATTGCTATGGGGGATGAATTGCTATATGGGGGATGAATTGCTATGGGGGATGAATTACTATATGGGGGATGAATTACTATATGGGGGATGAATTACTATGGGGGATGAATTACTATATGGGGGATGAATTACTATATGGGGGATGAATTACTATGGGGGATGAATTACTATATGGGGGATGAATTACTATGGGGGATGAATTACTATGGGGGATGAATTACTATATGGGAGATGTATTTTCAGTTTTAAAAATGTGGCTCTCAAAATAAATTTCAATCGTGGTTTTGGCGAGATTTGGCTCAGTTGAAAAAAAAGGTTGCCCACCACTGGCCTAGGCCATCTTTATGTAGAGCAACAATTCTTTTTTTAAGATCTTCAGAGAGTTCTTTGCCATGAGGTGCCATGTTGAACTTCAAGTGACCAGTATGAGAGAGTGAGAGCGATAGCACCAAATATAACACACCTGCTCCCCATTCACACCTGAGACCTTGTAACACTAACGAGTCACATGACACCGGGGAGGGAAAATGGCTAATTGGGCCCAATTTGGACATTTTCACTTAGGGGTGTACTTACTTTTGTTGCCAGCGGTTTAGACATTAATGGCTGTGTGTTGAGTTATTTTGAGGGGACAGCAAATTTACATGTTATACAAGCTGTGCACTCCCTACGTCACATTGTAGCAAAGTGTCATTTCTTCAGTGTTGTCACATGAAAAGATAGAATAAAATATATAGAAAAATGTGAGGGGTGGACTCACTTCTGGGCGATACTGTATATGTGTGTATATATATATATATATATATATATATATATATATATATACATACACAGTGCACTGACAAAATTAAAATTCTGGTGCCGAAACTGAAAACTCAGGATGCTCTTGGCCACAAACCGAAACCGAAATGGACAGTTTTTAAAAATGTTTTTTTAAAATTTTTTTGTAAAATATGAAAGAATATGTTACGCCGATTAAATAGATACCCAACACGTCATGCTTTAAAACGCTCGTGGAATGGCGTCAAACTACGGTACTTAAAAATCTCCATGGGCGACACTTTAAAAAGAGAGAAGAGGGAGGGAGGGGGGGAGAGAGGGATGGCTGAGTGGTGGGGATGGGGGGGGGGGGAGAGAGAGAGGAGAAAGAGAGAAGAGGGAGGGAGAGCGTGGGTGGGAGGGGGAAGAAAAGGAGGATGGGGGCAGAGATAGAGGGAGGGAGGAGGAGAGAGAGGAGGGAGAGACACCTTATCCAAACATCTGGTCCAGGGTTCGGCTGGAGAAGGACTTGCATTCAACAAAATCCAGCTCTGCTGTGACTGCAATTTAAAGTGTTACTAAACCCAGGCCCCTGCATTCACTCTATCTGGTCTCCCACAGTACACAGAACATGGAAATGCAATTATTTTAGTAAATATAAACTGCTAAATAGCCATTAGCAGTTAGAGTGGTTTTGTGACTTCTATCAGTGTCCAGCCAAGCACTGGTTAAAGCTTGTAAGAGGAGTTTTCATTTTGCTCTAGGAAGATGCAGAACCCCTGACCTCTGTCTGGACAGTGCTGATTGGCCCTGTGCTGATCACATGCACTCTCTCAGGAAAAAAAAAAACGCTCTAGCAATACACACCAAACTGGGCATGTGCAGAGTGACTCCACACAATATGTCTTTTCAGGAGATAAGAGGGGGATACTAGAAGAAGGGGAGGATCAGATAAGTCAGGATCAAACAGCTTTTTTATGCAGAAGATTAACCCCTTGGGTTCCACAGTGAGTATAAAAAGCATGCTTTACTGCATACAGACTGATTTTACTGTTGTGGGTTTAGTAACACTTTAAGTTTGAACTTGAATCGATCGGCTTCAGAACTGTGCATGCATATTTACCCACAAAGGGGACTTTTTACGGAGCTTGCAACCATCCACTGACTTTACGGGTAGGGGCAAAGCACCCATTTTATTACAAACAGTCCATAAATTATTATCAGACGGTTGGCAACCCTGTGAAGTCTGACAATTATTCAGACATGGTAAGGCACGCTACAACTGCCAGCCCAGGACTGGTTATGGAAGCGGGTGGTTGGGGCGAGCTCCCAGCACTCCAGGCAGACAACAAGACTGTTGTTAGACTGCCAAGAAAATATTTACTGTTTGCAAGGCGGCCCAGGGCAGCGTGATTCCTAATAACAGATAGTCATGGTTATCCTTTATTGCTATCTTTATTGCTAGGCATATGTTTGGTAATGACAGGTTCTCTTTAAAGAGGATAATTTGTAGCTTGTGACTCAGTATGATTTCCAATATGTGAAAACATGTACAGGAAAGAGATCACTGAAGTGATACCAAGTGCCCTTCACACTAAGCACTCAATGGGAGACGAATCTCTGTCCTTGATGACTAACCCCGTGTTTGTTCTACTCAGCCAAATTCCTCATGTGCAAGAATCAAGGAGGGTTCCACTTTGCCTGAACGCTTCCCCAATCCCTGCATCTGCAACTTGGCATATAACATGGAAAAATTAAGGTGGGCAAAGAAACACTAGTGCATTAACCTCCCTAGTGGTCTGATTATGTCCATATTTCTGTGCTCAAAGCGGTACATTTTTTTGCATGGAAATATGTAGTTTTTTTATTGTAGGCCTGTAATTTTTAGGAATAACTCACTGAAATCTGTCCGAACAAGAGTCTAGTAAACATCCCGGGTATGTTACAATTTGAAACACAAAATCATAAATTATAATTTAATAAATAATCATAAAAAATAATAATATAATAATAATAAATTGAATTCAATAATATAATCAAACCAAAAACACTGAAATTTGAAATATAGTGCCAAGTTCGCACATCACTGAGCAAAGTCGCAAAATCGTTTTCAGTGTCTGATGACGAATTTCCCCACAAATCATTATCACTCAATTCTGCAACTGGTTCTGATTTACTATCGCTGTTCTCTAGCTGATCTAAACCGATTTTGACCTAAAGGGACGCTTTTTGGACGCCATAGACGTTTCTCAGTTTCCAGGTAGAAAGAACAGTAAAAATGCAGGCAGGGCACAGGACAAAGCACTCGGGACAAAATGTATGTGAAATGGTTTGATACAGTAATGTTTTACTATGTGATTTTAGTGAATTTAGTGAATGTCTCTTTTTGTCATTTTCAAATTTCCTGCTGTTCTGTCCCCCGTACGTCCTGACATCGCAGGGGACGGAACCCAGAAGACAGATGCGGCCATCGGCCGGAGGACATTGCCGGGGACACTGCAGGAGGGACATCGCGGGAGCGCAGGACAAGGTAAGAGTAGAAAAGATCCCGGAGCAGCGCCCCAGTGTAGCTCGGGGTTACCGCTTGTGGTACTGAAACTTTACCCCGAGCTACACTCGGGAATACCGCCAGGGAGGCTATGGTAGAAAACCTTCTGTGTGCAACTCCCCCCCAAGCCCCCCCTAAACACTTACCTAAGCCTGATTAATGTCCAGCGATGTGCATGAGAGCAGCAGCTCTCTTGGCTCTCCCTCTCCTGATTGGAAAGAATGGCATTGGCTCTTGCTGCTGTCAATCACAGCCAGTGAGGAGAGGTGGGGCCAAGCCATGCTGTATGTGTGAGCGAGCATGCACGAGTGCCCCATAGCAAGCAAAAAAGAGCAACAGAGTCCCAACTAGGGGTAAAGCCCTCTGTATGAGACAATTGGTTACTCAGACAGCAATCAAGGCTTATGCCAAAGAGTATATTAAATTACCAAGAGGATTTAGGGGTATTTTGTAGGGTATTTTTTTAAATAATATTTTAAATATTTAATATTAATGTGTTTTGTGTTTTACAAAGATGCCTTTATTGTTCTCATATACAGTATATTTATTCTATCACCAGAGAGACAGTAATATGATATTTTGTAATATTACTCCCAAGCTGTCAATGAATAGTCTATGTGTTCATTCCCAAACCTCCATCTTCTGCAAAAAAAAAGGAAATTACAGAGTTTTCTTTCAAAACCATCTTGATGTCAAAATTGATGGGGCATATTACGTAACATTTTAAACCATTTTTAAAGAGGTTATAAGGTCTGAACATTTTTTTACTTTAAAGGATAAATTCACCTTTAGGACAAAAATAATAAATGCACTTTTTTTTTGAAGGTGAAACATTTTGCATGTATTATTTTTGTCCAAAGGAGCCTGGAAAGCATTGTACCAGCGATCAGTAGATTGCTGATGCCATGCAGGCCTCCTGCAGACCTGTCAGAATATCTGCTTGCTGTACAGCAGGGGTATTGAATTAAAATTCACAAAAGTCCAGTCAGTAAAATTTCCTTCCAGCAGAGGTCCAAATCACATGTTTGATTCTTAAAGGCGCGTTTGGTGCCACAGTACCATGCAGCTCGGTATGGCACCATTTAAAAAAAGGGTCAGGGACTTCTTTCTCTGCGTTTCTATGTATAAGGAACCTAGCCTCTGTTCCTTCACATCACAGTCCTGTTATTACATCAGTGTTCTCAGTTCCCTGGCACATCATCCCTCCCTTCACATTACAGTCCTTAGTCCCCCTTCACATTCTTGTCCTTGGCCTCCCTTTATATTACCCCCCTACTTCAAATTCCTGTTCCCAGCCACCCTTCATATCATCCCCCTTCACGTTCCTGTTCTCACCCCCTTTATAGCACCCCTCCTTCACATTCCTGTCCACACCCCCTTTATAGAACCCCTTTGACATTTGCAATCCTCATTCCCCCTTCACATTCTTGTCCTCACCTCCTTTATAGAACCCCTCCTGCACACTGCAGTCCCCAGCCCCCTTTCACAGTCCTATCCTCATTCCTTTTATTGCACCCCATTTACATCCTGTCCTCACCCCCTTTATAGCACCCCATTTACATTCCTGTCCTCACCCCCTTTATAGAACCCCCTCTTCACTCTGCAGTCCCCAACCCCCCTTCACATTCCTGTCCTAACCCCCTTTATAGCACCCCATTTACATTCCTGTCCTCACCCCCTTTATAGAACCCCCTCTTCACTCTGCAGTCCCCAACCCCCCTTCACATTCCTGTCCTAACCCCCTTGATAGCACCCCATTTACATTCCTGTCCTTACCCCCTTTATAGAACCCCTCTTCACTCTGCAGTCCCCAGCCCCCCTTCACATTCCTGTCCTCACCCCCTTTATAGCACCCCATTTACGTTCCTGTCCTCACCCCCTTTATAGCACCCCATTTAAATTCCTGTCCTCACCCCCTTTATAGCACCCCATTTACATTCTTCTCCTCACCCTCTTTATAGAACCCCCTCTTCACTCTGCAGTCTCCAACCCCCCTTCACATTCCTGTCCTCACCCCCTTTATAGCACCCCATTTACATTCCTATCCTCACCCCTTTTATAGAACCCCCTCTTCACTCTGCAGTCCTCAGCCCCCCTTCACATTCCTGTCTTCATCCCCTTTATAGCACCTCATTTACATTCCTATCCTCACCCCTTTTATAGAACCCCCTCTTCACTCTGCAGTCCTCAGCCCCCCTTCACATTCCTGTCTTCACCCCCTTTATAGCACCCCATTTACATTCCTGTCCTCACCCCTTTTATAGAACCCCCTCTTCACTCTGCAGTCCCGAACCTCCCTTCACATTCCTGTCCTCACCCCCTTTATAGCACCCCATTTACTTTCCTGTTCTCACCCCCTATATAGATGAACTTAACCTTTAACCATAGCCGTTTATTGACATGGGCCGGACGGGAGCCCTGCCGATGCGGGTGGACATTTCTAAACGTCCTCCCACATCCATTGCCTGTCCGTGCTCCCTGGGAACACCGATCGCTGCACGGGACATGTGTATGAGGTCCCGATTCATGTAAGCACTGATTGGTCAATCAGTGATCACATGAATAGTAGTAAACAAGATGTCACTTCCAGACATCATTGCTTACTACTTGTGAAATCTGTGAATGATCACAGAGGTCACATGGTACAAGGCCTTGTACCATGTGACAAGCTGTGACCAATCACAGCTCTCACAGTATTTCTCAGTGGCTACAAGAATGCAGCCAGAGAGAAGGAGAAATTATTGCTTTTACAGCCTTTATGGGTATAAAAGTAATCAGTGTAAAAAAAGAAAAAAAAAATCTTCATCACCCCCCACAAGTAGTACAATGTCACTATGGTGACACTGTACTGCTAGGGTGACAGTATGTTAAAAAAACAACAACCCATAAATAATAATATAAAAAAAAATAAAAATGTAAATCCATTTTTGAAAAATTATAATTTTTGGTTATAAACTAATTTGGGCTATTTTTTTTTACTAAAAAGATAACTGAATACATTTTGGCCAAGATTTATGAAGAAAGATTATTTATTTGCTAAATTTTATAAGAAAACACTTTTTTTCAAAATGTTTGGACTTTTTCATTTATATAGAAAAAAAATAAAAATTCCAGTGGTCAATAAATACCACCAAAATAAAGTTTTATCTGTCTCAAAAAATGCTAAACAATTCATATGGGTACAGTATTGCATGACCGCGCAATTGTCATTCAAAGTGTGATAGCGCTGAAAGCTGAAAATTGGCCTGGACAGGAAGGGGGTGAAAGTGTCCGGACTTGAAGTGGTTAACGCATTCCTTGCATTAAAATAGAACTATAGGCAAAACTTTTTTTTCATTTAGGGTAGAGTAAAGGAGGCCATTTTTGTCCCATTGTGGAGATTTACCTTCACTTACTGTCCCATAGCCAAACAGGTAGTGGGAGGAAATTCCTGCAAATTAAGGGAATCTCTTGGGGACCCCCAGGTCACCAGAACTAGTGTCCCCATTGGAAGATTTCCTCTCGATTTCCCAAAATTTGGGATTTTCTTTGACTTTTACTTTCAATGATCATGGTAAATAGGACACATAAACAGGGTGAATCTCCCTAACAGGAACACAGACAGCAATAAAAACTGACAGGTGTTCTAAACCCTCTCCCACCTATCCAAAACCCAAAAGGTTTTGCCTTTAGTTCCACTTTAAGATAAAAAATATTTAGGTAGCAGTATCCCCCTCCCCCCTTATACCCCCTTGAGCCCTCATTTGATCCAGCGTTGTGCTTGCCTGCAGCGGCTCTTTCCCCTCAAATAGGCTTTGCTGAGGCAGCGGTAGCCATTGCCTCCTGCTGCTGCCAATCAAGGCCAGTGACAAGGGCGCAAAGGAGGGGCCACTGTCTGTGTTTTTTTTTAATTCTTTATTTTAATAACAGCGCAATCAATACGAAGATCAAAGAGACACTGTATAATTTACAGCTCCAAAGACCACATATGAACAACAAAATACACATGAAACAACCAGTGTCTTTCAATACACCGTAACTTCCCTCAGTAGAAGGACACCTGGGTCCAACTCCAGAAATACAAAAGACACCCGTCTGAATATTTCTGACGCCTCAGAGTAGAAATAGTTGCTGCACCTCTTTTTTTTCCATCAATAAACAGCAATCAAAAAAAGAAATGAGGAAAGAGAACAGAAAGAGAAGAGGCAAAAAAAAGTGGGGGGAGTGCAAAAGAGGGGAAGCCTACTCATAACCATCCACCCTCCAGCTACCACAGAGCATTGCCAGATCGTAGGGCGTGACAGTCCGATGAGCTATACCAGTAGAGTAGCGTATTCCTCCGAATAAAGAAATTCATGCCATAGTGCCATTTCTTAAGACATTTTGTGTGTGCGCCTATCATGTCCTTCATCTCATTGATGTCCATAACTTTTCCCAACCAGACAGACATGGTTGGTTCTTGTTTCTGTTTCCAGAAGAGGGGGATACAACTTTTCATTGCCATGAGCAGTAATGGTAAAATGGAGCGTCTATAGGACTTGTCAGGACAATCGTGATGATGCAGTAACTAGACCGCAGGTTTCCAGGGTAGCTCATGGTCCGTAAATTTCTGAGATATTTGATGGACTCTATTCCAAAAAGCCTGCAGCAGATGGCAAGACCAGAAGATGTGGAGCAGAGACCCAGTCTCCTCCCCACAGCACCAGCATAAATTTGGTACATTGAAGGAACATTTTATGTAGTTTGGTGGGTGTATAATACCAGAGCGTCAACAGTTTCAAGCTAGCTTCCTGGTACTTTGAACAGACTGATGCTTTATACTTGAATTTGAAGATCCTCTCCCCCTGTGTATCTGTAAAACTCAAATCTTGTTCCCATATGGAAATGTAATACAGTTTGTAGGACGGGGGTGGGGAGACCAGTAGTTGGTGAGTCTGCGAAAATGCGTGGCGGATTGGGGAATCCACCGAACATAGAGTTTCAAATAGAGTAAGGCTGCGGTTGAGGTAAGGGGCAGAGGAAATGCGACAATTAGACCTTGTGCCAAAAGGGCAACCCTGCAAAGGTCGGGGTTTCCATAATTTGTCTTCTGGAAAGCCATTGGCCATGTGAGAGGAAATGACGGGCCTGAAAAAGGTCAAGGGATTTTAGTGCTTGGAATCTCAGGTGCTGCAGATCCAGGCTGAAGGGGTCAGAGGGGAGGGTATCAGTGACATTGATGAGGTCTTGAAGAGTTTACAGCAAACCCACCATGTCTCTCCCACAGTAGGATGTGCCAGGATCATGGTAGGTGGATCTATATGGCACCAGGGCATTGAACTCAATGGTATCCCCGATAAGACCTGTTCTGCCTGTGCCCATTGCTTCAAAGTACAATGCCGACACCAGTCCAACACTCTGGTCAAATAGAAAGCAATGTGATACAGGTTCACATCAGGCAAGGCCATTCCCCCCTTCAGTTTTGGAAGTCTAAGTAGCTTTAGGAACAGCCAAGGAGGTCTCTGTGCCCAAACAAAATTAGCAATGCTCCGGTTCACCGCCTGAAGGAATGAGCCTAGCACACAGATCAGAATAGCTTGAAAAGGGTAGAGTAGTCTGTGCAGTATATTCATTTTGACTATACTGCAATGTCCAAACCAGGAAAACAGATCGTTCTGCCAGGGCAAGAGGTCCTTTTTTTATAGATGTTAAAAGTGGTGGGATGTTCAGGTGCAAAATGTTCTCCAACCTCCTGGAGAGGTAAATGCCTAAGTATTTGATGTGTGATGTTGCCCATTTAAAATGAAAATCGGCTTTAAGTAAGGTAAACTGAGAAGCCGATATGGATACACTCAAAGCCTCTGACTTTTGACACTTAACCAGAAAGAACAAAAGATTCTCATATGTCTTGAGTTCTGAAAGTAAATTCGGGAGGGATACAAGAGGGTTAGAGAGAAAGAACAATAAGTCGTCTGCGTATGCGGCAACTTTTGAGGACAAAAAGGGGTCGACAGAGATGCCCTGGATATTGGAGTTTCTTCTCAACATATGTAGAAATGGTTCTAAAGCCAGAATGAAGATTAAGGGAGAGAGGGGACATCCCTGGCGAGTCCCATTGGTGACCGCAAAAGAGGAAGATAGATGGCCATTCACCTTCACCTGAGTGGAGGGATGGGAGTAGATGGCCTGCATCCACCACATCATCCATTGCCCTAGACCAATGTGTCTCAGTTTCTCCTTCAGAAATATCCAGTTACCACAGTCAAATGCCTTTTCTGCATCAGTGGATAGGAGCAACATAGGTATTTTACAAGCCTTGGCCACATGGATTAAATTTATGGCCTTAGTCGTATTGTCCCTTGCCTCCCTAGTAGGGACAAAGCCCACTTGGTCAACATGAACCAGGGCTGGGATGGAGTCTATCAAGTGCAGAGCTAGAATTTTGATGAATAATTTAGGGTCGACATTCTGGAGGGAGATGGGTCAGTAGTTTTGACAACAAAGCGGATCTTTGCCCTCCTTTGGTATTACCGAAATATGAACCTGGAGCGTGTCTCTCAGGAAAACTGCCCCCGTACCCACTGAATTATAGGCTGCCGGAAAATGTGAAGAAAGAAGGGGGCTGAACATTTTTTCTAATAAAGCAAGGAGTATCCATCTGGGCCTGGAGCCTTCCCAGATTTCATGTGAGACATGGCTACCGCCAGTTCCGCTGCAGACAGAGAGGTTTCCATGGAAGCCAAGGCTGCTTTTGGGATGCTTGGAAGGCCTGATTCTTTCAGATACCGGTGGATAGTCTCTGTCCTGTCAGAGTTCTCAGGTATAGAGATCACCAGTGAAAGGTTATAGAGTGATTCGCATTAGCGTTGGAAGACACTAGCAATATCCTCTGTAGTGTGGATCTTCTGTTGTGTCTCATCTATGAGCTCTGGGATAAATATGCGTGCTTTCTGAGCCTGCAGAGCATGGGCCAAGGGCTTGCCACATTTTTTGCTAAGTTCATAAAAAGAACGATGGCACTTGGAAAGCATCACCTTGGCCTTATCCATAGCCAGAGAGCTCAGTTGATCCCTCAAGACCATGAGATCCGACAGGACCTTGGCCACAAGAGATTTTTTTATGTTCTGTTTCCAAAGTATGGATCTTAATCAGAAGGTCAGTAATTTGTTGAGCCCTTTCTCTCTTCAACCAGGCACCAGCTTTAATAGGATCCCCCTAGAGTAGGCTTTTTTTGTCTCCCACACTGTCATTGGGGCACTATCTGGGCCTGCATTGGTAGCAAAGGAAAGTTGTAGTTCCACCACCTCTGGCCTCTGGATTAGAGAATCATTCAATTTCCAATGCCACGGCTGAGGTCTGGAGGACAATAATTCTATGTTCACCCAGACAGGAGCATGGTCTGAAAAAGTGATCGAACCAATGGACGCTGCTCGGACCCTTGACAAGAGAGATTGGGGAATCAAAAAAGATCAATTCTGGTGGAGTCATGAGGATGCGAGTAAAACGTGTAGTCCTGGTGGGTCAGGTGGAGTACTCTCCAAACATCCACCAGGTGAAAGGCATGTATGTTTTTCTTCAAGCATTTTAGCACCACATAAGAAACATGTGAGGTGGATTTGGAAGTATCCAATGCCGGATCCATAGTAAAGTTAAAGTCACCTCCCATGAGAAGTGGTCCCTCCGCAAATTCCTTCAATTTCAAGAGGACCCACTCTAGAAATGTAATCTGTTTAGAATTGGGAAGATATAAGTTCATTGAAGTGAACATTGTGTTGCCAAGCAATCCCTTCACAAATAGCGCTTGCCCTTCAGCATCACACCACTAATCCCTAGAGTCCCAGGATCAAAATTAAGCAAAATACTCACTCCTTTAGATTAAGAGTCTGGAGAGAATCCATGATACACCGTTGGAAAGGTGCGGTCCCTAAGTTTTGGTACTCTTTCTACACAAAAGTGTGTTTCCTGAAGAAAACAAATATGAGCCTTCAGGTGTTGCATATTGGAGAGCACCATCAAGTACTTCTGTGTTCAGCCCCTTGACATTGATGGACACCAATCGAGTGAGCTCCAACCCTCCAGCAGTCCTGGGGAAGGTCAGAGGAGGCATGAACAAAGAGGGTAAAAGAGAAAAAAAAAGAGAGGAGGTGGAGAAGTGGGAATATAGTGAAACAAGAAGAAGAATGTAAAGCAAAAGGAAAAGAGGACATGGAGAAAAAAAGGGGAAAGGAAGATAAGCAAGATGAAAAGAGTGAAAGACTAGGGCCCCAATGGAAAACTACAAGGAAAGAACCTAGGTCGCCTAAGTGATAGAGAAATTCTCAAGCACCCACAAACACTGACAGGGCAATGCCCTTAGAGTGCAACCCTATGCGGGGGAGAGGTTGGAAACAGCAAGATTTGGAGACTCCCCCTCCCAACCCTAACCCACATACAATACAACCTTTAAGCATGATAAGATAATGCCAGGAAATGTCAATAATGTCAGCCACCCTGTGCCGGTAGCCTGGTAGATTGGCATGACCCTTATCCCAGCAGTTCGTGTTTCAACTCTATGAGCTTAGCCGAAGAAAACCAAAACCCCACAACCATTTCAGTTCCCAAGCTTTCCCAGGATGGAGAGCCGGGATTCCAACATTAGCCATCCAACAGGGAGTACCTCATCAACCTTGAAGAAGCAGGAAGAAGAGAGGGGAGAGCCAAGGAATCAGGAGCAGGTGGGGGGGAATCAGTAAGAGATGGAAGGAGTGGGCTGTAAGGGGTGGTCCCTGGGAGGCGTCAGTTTTGCACCATCTGCTCGCTTCTAAGAGCCCTGAGGCATATTATTTCTAGCATATATGACCATCATGTTACAACATTAAAGCCAGCAGGCTGTCTTACAAAACAAATCGCGTACTTAACCCTGGGGATGGTAGGTCCCCCATCATGAACAAGTGCCCTAGTACAGACATGGTAAAGGTAAAATAGACCGGGGAAATAGTCAATGATACATCTCTTATGGCGAATAGTACCCATTGACATGTTGCCCCAGGAAGACCCCACCTCCCACAGTCCTGTAAAAAGTGTGAGTCTAAACCCCTTCCCCCCCCCCTCCACATGGCTACTAGATGCTATGTCAAACTAATTCAGGTGAAGAAAATATGTTCTAATATCGAGAGCGAAAGTCCCCCATATGAGGCCATTGGGTATATCCCTGCGTGTTGCCAGATTGGGCAGTCCCAGTGCTCACAATATGACAGAGAAAATTAAGTCTCAGGAGCATCCATCGGTGCTGGTGTTGTTTCTCTTCTTTGGGGTCTGGGAGTACGGCGTGACAGACCCAGCCTGACCAAGGAGGTAATGAAGCAGGGTTTTAGGAGGGCTCTCCGTTGTAAGGTAGCTCTGGAAATATCTGGCAAGATAGAGACCCTTGCCCTGTCAAAATCTACTTGTCCCTCCGACCAGCCATTGCAAAGGACCAACTCTTTCTGTGTATGCCTGTGCACTTGGCAGATTATGTCTCTGGGTCGTTTTGGGTCAGTTGGCTTAGGACCCAGCGAGCGGTGTATTCTATAAAACTCCAAAGCCAGCAGTGGGCTCTCATCCAGTACTTTATGTAAGACAGCAGTCACCGTGTCCTGCAGGATTTCCAGTCCGGAAGCCTCCAGAATGCCGCGAAGACTCAATTTGTTGCAGCGGCTCCTATTTTCTAGGTCTTCCACATGGAGCTGCAGCTCTACTAGGTGTTCTCCGTGAGTTGAGTGTCCCTGTTCGAGTTGATTGACTCTTCGCTCCAGGGTAGCAACCATTTTCTCCCTCTTTAGCTAAGTGGTCATCTATCTGGCGGGTCACTGCGTGAAGTTGTTGGTAGTCCTTCCGATGTTGTTCCTCCAGCCTGAACAGCATACCCTCAATGTCTGATTTAGTGGGGAGAGGCCCGATTAGTGCCCACAGGTCAGCCTCATCCCAAGTAGGGTGTGTGGAAGGACTTGGGCTACATAATGCCTGGGAGGAGGATGCAAAGATTGCAGGCACCTCTGACATGGAGCCAGTCCCTATGGATTGTGCTGCGGCCATTGCGGGAGAAGCGTGTGGAGCATTAGGTCTTGAAGCACCACATGGCTCTGTGGGCGAGGAGTGTTGGCTGTCTGAGAAGAAATGCCTGATTTCGAGGATGCCCGGGGGTACTCTTGGTTTTTCGGCATTTAGGGTAGCTCATGATGGGTAAAAAACTTGAATTTCAGAGGTAATAGGCAGGTTGGGAGTTGGGAGCTCCAGCAGGACACGTCTTCACTCCACCTTTGCAAAGCCAATTTTTGTGTTTATAGTGAGTCCACACCAGTGCCCCCATAGGAAACAGCTTTTTGGAGGCACTCGCCAGAGAGAAGGACCAGAATCACCGGTGGAAGACCCGAGAAGAGGAATATTGGGGCCATTCTGTGCTATTCCATTGCACAGAGCAGGTAAGTATAAACCTGTTTGTTATTTTTTAAAAACTGCTCTTACTATCACCTTAAAGTCCGTGGTAATTTAAATCACTTTGTATGACTGAGGTATGTAAAATGGAAATTATAAATGGCTAAAACCGCAGAATTTTGTTTCCAGAGTTGTCCAAGTCTGTACAATGGTGTAAGTCTGAAGGGAAGACTGGAGGTCAAATCTAATGCAGATCTAAATTCTGACGTGTGTGCACATTATGGCACACTTACCTAACAGGTTCTACTCCTTTAGCAATGACAGGTCAAGGTTTCAGTCACTGCTCTGTCCACTGTTGACACATTTACTGCATCTACTGCTTCTTCCAGGACTCACAGCTATAATTTTGGACCATTGAAAGGCCACTGATCATATAACTCCTGTGCATACACACACAAATTACATTGTCCCTAACTCTATTGTTGGCATTTCAAGAATGACCTAGGATGTACACTGCATGGCGCATATGCTGCCAACTCATTGTCAAGTGCCCCATAGGTTAAACTAGGATGTGTAATGCATTGCACCTACATTATCATCACTCCACCATCTCTTCCACTTGTTCTTTCAGGTCCCTTGGTGATCCTCTTCAGTCACTGATTATGTAAATCCTACACATGTGCACTGCTGGCACCACATCCCCCACTGGTTCCTCAAGGTCCCATGACAATCCTTTTCAACCACTGGATGATCACTAATTATGTAGCTCCTGCACATGTGCTCTGCTGGCACCGCATCCCCCACTGGTTCCTTCAGGTCCCATGACAATCCTCTTCAACCACTGGATGACCACAGATTATGTAACTTCTGCACATGCTCTCTGCTGGCACCTCATCTCCTACTGGTTCTTCCAGATCCCATGACAATCCTTTTCAACCACTGGATGACCACTGATTATGTAACTTCTGCACATGCTCTCTGCTGGCACCTCATCCCCTACTCGTTCTTCCAGGTCCCATGACAATCCTCTTCAACCACTGGATGACCACTGATTATGTAACTTCTGAAAATGCTCTCTGCTGGCACCTCATCCCCTACTCGTTCTTCCAGGTCCCATGACAATCCTCTTTAACCACTGGATGACCACTGATTATGTAACTTCTGAAAATGCTCTCTGCTGGCACCTCATCTCCCACTGGTTCTTCCAGGTTTCATGACAATATTTTTAAACCATAGGATGACCACTGATTATGTAACTTCTGCAAATGCTCTCTGCTGGCACCTCATCCCCTACTGGTTTTTCCAGGTTCCATGACAATCCTTTTAAACCATAGGATAATTACTGATTATGTACCTTTGGCACATGCTCTCTGCTAGAACCTCATCCCCCACTGGTTCTTCTAGGTCCCATGACAATCCTATTAAACCATAGCATGACCACTGATTATGTAACTTCTGCAAATGCGCTCTGCTGGCACCTCATCCCCCACTGGTTCTTCCAGGTCCCATGACAATCCTTTTAAACCATAAGATGACCTCTGATTATGTACCTTCTGCACATGCTCTCTGCTGACACCTCATCCCCTACTGGTTCTTCCAGGTCCCATGACAATCCTTTTCAATCATAGGAAGAGAACTGATTATGTAACTCCTGCACATGCGCTCTGCTGGCACCACATGCCCCACTGGAAGTGGTCAACAAATCTTCGAGTTCCCATGGCAGTCCTCTTCAGCCATCACTCTTTATACATGCACAGAAGTTACATTGTCCCTGGCTCTATTCTTGGCATGCCAAGGATGAGCTAGGTTGAACAAAGCATGGTGTGTGCGTCGCCATCTCCTCCACCACTTCTTTCAGATCCCCTGGCAATCCTCTTTGGCCATTTGATGACCACTGATTATGTTGCAACTGAATATGAACACAGGACTTAGGCTACGTTCACCCCTCTGCGCTGCAGGAAAATGCACAGAATCGCATGCTTTACCACAATGCACTGCCCTTTTGCAGATGTTCGGTGGTGCCATTAATTCTTGATGGCACACTCATGCTTCTGTGAATGTGTTTTTGCACGCTCCAGAACACATAGTGCCACAGTACCATGCAGTTTGGGGCAGCGCGATTTCTCAAATGGGTCAGGGACCTCTTTTGAATGTTTCTCATGCATAGGGCAGCCCAATAAAATGAATGGTGATCCTACATGCAAGAACGCACGCTCCGATGGTGTGATCTGCACCTAACATTGTCCCCGGCTCTATTCATGGCATGCTAACAATGATCTAGGAGGAACATTGCGTGGCACATGCACTGTACATTCCTAATATTGCTAGGAGAGTGATGGATTATTATTATTTAATTTTTTTTGCATGTCTCTTTTGCCTAAAAAAACTCTTGCCCCCAGCAACTTTTGAAAGCAGAACTTTAGTTTGCAAATGTTTCCAAATGAGATGTCAGTTTAGAATTAGAAGCAGATAGGTGCTCTTGGCTAGCTAGTAAGGCTGGCCACACATGGGTCGAAATTCGACCGATTTTACGTCCAAAAATCGGACCTAAGAATAATCGGCTGATTTTCACTCCGTTAGTGGGTCAATGGTACCGGCTGATTTTCGTGGTTCCTCCCATTTTTGGTGATCGGGCATGTTGGAAAATTTGTGAAAAACAGACGATTTTTGGCTCAATGATGGTCAAATTGTACAATCGTTTTTCTGAAAAGAATCTGCACATGAGCCGTGACCGGGAATGAACAGCAGTTTCACATGTTATATGGGGTGAACTTTACGACTTGGTCGGCCAATTTTTGAAATCATTGATGGCACCATCGGATTACCGAGCAAACGACATGTTCGATTGTCGGACGAAAAATCGTTCGGAATTCAAACCATGTATGGCCTGCATAAGGCTGGTTAAGCCTCGTACACACCATGAGAATTTCAGACAACTGATGGTCCGTTGTTTCTTTTGCACGCTAGTCTCCATGTTGAAAATGAAGAGGTTACTCAGTTTACAAAAATTCTCATAAAACAGAATAGAATGTTGGAGATGATGTAATGTATTGTATTTTCAGAGGAAACCTGTACTGATGAAATTGAAATGTGAGAGAAATGTTCGTGTTTGTCCCTTCACATCGTTTTGGATAAACTGTCACGATTGGCAATAGAAAGCTGTGCACTAACGATCAGATTATCGGACGATTTCTTCAAAAGCAGGATTTTTACCATTTTCTGATCCCCTGTAGGAGGCTTTCATTTGTCTTTGAGTACTTAATGAATCCCTTCCCCCACCCCATCCCATTGTGCTAGCTTTTCGGTTCCTCTCTGTTGCTTTGTTTGTTGTCCCTGTCCCTTTAAATGGGATGTCAGGCTGTGCTGTGCAGGCTGGGGCTTGCTGTGTAATCACAGGTCATGTGATGAGTCAGGCGGTGGGGGGCGGGGCCTGGAGCAGATTATATAAAAGAGTTGCTGGGAAATCTCTGTATTCATCCCCCACCCTCAGTGTGACTGCAGCAAGCCAGGTGAGAGGGCATTGTGCTGGATTACATGTAATCAGAGCCATCCCTGCACAGCAGGGCACTAAGATTATAGATATATATAAAAATAATATAGGGGTGACCTGTATGTTACATGCTAGGATCACCTTGTATATTACATGCTAGGATCACCTTGCGTTATGTTTGGGGGTGATCTGTATGTTACATGCTAGGATCACCTTGCGTTATGTGGGGGGGGGGTGACCTGTATGTTACACGCTAGGATCACCTTGCGTTATGTGGGGGGGGGGGGTGACCTGTATGTTACACGCTAGGATCACCTTGCGTTATGTTTGGGGGTGACCTGTATGTTACATGCTAGGATCACCTTGCGTTATGTTTGGGGGTGACCTGTATGTTACATGCTAGGATCACCTTGCGTTATGTGTGGGGGTGACCTGTATATATTGCACCAACACAGGACACATCACACACTAGGATCACCTTGTATCATATGGGGGATTATTATACAGTATTTATATAGTGCCAATAGTTTTCCCAGTGCTGTACATTATAGTGGGAGACAGTACAGATACAATACATGAGGGGTTTGAGGACCCTGCTCCTTGGAGCTTACAATCTAGGGATGACCTGTATATTACACACTAGGAGCACCTTGTATTCTATGGGGGATGACCTGTATATTGCACCAACACAGGACACATCACACACTAGGATCACCTTGTATGTGTATTCATGGGATCAGAGCCAATCCCTACTGGTCAGTCTAGGATGACATTGATACATAGCTCCAGAACACAGGATACAATGTAACAATGTTTGGGATCACATTGCATATGTATAAACAGTGAGGGATCATGTTTTCAGTACACAGGATACAATGTAACAATGTCTTTCTAGCCTCTGGAAGTGTCTGCATTGTGACCTCAGTAGCTGAGGCTTCAATCCAGTGCATGCAACTCTTCTCTGGGACTTGTAGTGCAACAATCTGTATTATGTATTGCTATTTGTTTTTATGTGATCTTTGCAACTGTGGCCTTTTTACACACAATGCAGCTGGTGTGACTTCAGATCTTTGCATGGCATGCTGGGAGCTGTAGTTCCAAAGCCACTGTAGCCATATATTATAACATGACTCATTTTTCTTTATGGTATATAAAGACAAACTTTACTTGTTTGATTTATTTTATTGAGATTGCAGTACAGCATCCTCTTATTACAGGTACTTGTATAGCACTGTCAATTTATGATATATATATATATATATATATGTGTTTTCACATCAGTCCCTAACCCTCAAGGGGTGTGCAATCTAAGGTCCCGATCTCACATCCATACATACACATACTAGGGCCAAATCACCTACCAGTAGGTCTTTGGAGTGTGGGTCGAAATTGGAGGAAATTGGAGGAAACCCACGCAGGCACAGGGAGAACATGAAAACTCCAGGCAAGTGGTGCTTTGGTTGGGATTCAAACCAACGACCCCAGTACTTCCAGGCGGAAGCGCTAATCATTTACTCACCGCGCTAAAGCTTTGTTTTTGTAGCATACTCATTGGTAATCTGCATGTGCAGCATGGCCATTTTGACACTTGTAGTTCCACAGTAGCTGCAGAATATGGAAGCCAGTCATCTGTTATGCTATCATGCTATTAATGTTCAGGGTTTATATAGTGCCAACCACTCTCGACAATATAGGAGACATATTGATTACAACACATCAGGGTTAGGCGGGCCCTGATCATGGGAGCTTGCAATCTAAAGGCTAATCTCAGGTTGTAATGGGACCTTCCATCATGTATATGATCTTCTATTGTGTTGCTGCATTGCACAATTGCAGTGTTCTGCTGGCTGTGTGCTGTGCATATGATCAGATCTTCTTCCTTCTTGGGATTCCCCCTCCTCTGTATTGACCTCTGTAGGAAGATTTTGGTCACATGCAGTCTGGTGACATCATGGACGGAGCCCCAGTACTTTGTGCCACATGCCCCACCCTATTAGATTGCAAGCTCTTATGAGCAGGGCCCTATTGCGTTGTAAGTGTACAGTCTCCCTTTGTGTTAAGTGCTGCTGCGATCGAAATCCTCTAATGGTGAACAGAATGGGGGGGGGCAGTCACATGTGTTTATACCATGGCAGCTGCAGGAAGTACTCCTGGGAGTGGCTGGTGCTATGCACTGGGGGGAGGTGGGATAGTGATTGTACTGCAACCCCCCCCCCCCCCCTCCATATGTCTTTGCTGTATAGGTGACTGAAATCGCCTCTATTGCTGATCATTTGCAGGGTGGTGGATTGTCCCAGGAAAAAAGTCCCAGTATACTCGTATCTTATGTAGTAGTTTACACTTGGCTTATATCCATAAAAGAAATGCCAATCCTGATTGTGCAATAAATCGCTCTGCGTAGAAACGGTGGATTGGGTTGCTTTCTCCTTGAAACTCCCTGTCCTTTATATGTGGGGTGTTGGTGCTCGACTAGGTCATGTGTTTATTTTTTCCATTTTTGTTTTTTTGTTTTTTTTTAACCTGCGGACAGTCTAAAGCCTAGTCTCCCAGGGTCAGGCCCTCCTAACCCTCTTGTATTGTTTCTGTATTGTCTCACATTGTATTGTAAAACGCTAAGCAAACTATTGGCACTATATAAATCCTGTATTTTTATTATTATAAAGTGTTATACATATACATATATGTATATTATACATATAGCACCAAAAAGTTTGCTCAGTGCTGTAAAATATAGTGGGGGACAGTACATGAGACAATACAGTAACAAACAATATGAGAGGTTTGAGGGCCCTGCTCTTTCGAGTTTACAATCTAAGAATAATCCTAAAAATATAAAATAGAATTATTGTAAAAATATAATAATATAGTACACACAATCGGAGAATCGCAAGAAAAACACCGCTCTGTGATCGTATAATCTGATCATTCGTACCACCTTCATCTGAAATTTTTAGAATGGACAAGCATGATCATTTCTTAAGATACCAAATCATACAGTTTTTGTCCGAAAATACAATACAAATACATTAATTTTTGTAACTTTAGTAACCTTCACCTTTGCTTTAAGACTAGCATGCAAAAAAGACTATCATTTATCCAATATTCTCATTGTGTTTGGGGCTTAACTGCTTGTGGTACGGGGTGTTTTTATGATCCTTTTGTATTTCAGAAATTAAGAGACTTAAGGTGGGAATACACGATTAGAAAATTGACCGATCGGTTATCTGACTACCAAGAGGCGTTTGTTGGTTGATCGAAATCATGGCCCCCATTAACCAATCTAAAAAAAAAAGTTCGTTCGGGCAATATGTAGTGTTGTCTTCCATACAAGTGGAAGTGATGCAGTGTGCATGTGACCTTGTAGCCACGCCCTTCCGGCCAGAACAAGCGGTATACACAGCAATTGCCATCAATGAGTATAATTTATTACATGACCTATATACATAAATGGTGATACAAAAATATAATACACAGAATTCTGGTTTCATTATCTCATTAGGCCAATCAACATTTTAACATTTGGATTTTTCGTTCGTGTTTACAAAGATTCCTTGGACATAAACATCTGGGTCATCTTCTGCCTCCGCTCATGCATGATAGTGCTTGGTTTTGTTTTTTTAGTTTTTTTCACACGATCGTCATACCACCGCATAGAAAATTGGTTGTTCGTATGCGAAACATTTTTCACTGTTCAACTGGATTTTTTTTTTGTTCACAATATTATCGGTTAAAACATCCTGCTTCTCAACAAAGAAAATCGTTCGATCAATGGTTCCGTGAAATTTTTCGGACGATTTTCTTAGTCTACAGGGCATTAGCCTGGGTTCACATTGACGCAGTGTGGAATTTGCGCCGGTTTCTGTGCGAATTCTGCAATGCATCATAAGCGCACCCCGTTTATGCGAACCGCTGCAGGTGTGTATGAACACCCTGAAATTGGTTTGTAAAATGCAGTCCGATGTGCAGAATCGGATCGCATAGGTGTGAATACCCATGTGATCTGATTCTAGTGTAGACAAAAAAGGGTCCTGCACCTTTTTGATGCGGTGCGATTTGAGCCATACAAAATGTATAGCTCAAATTGCACCGCACATAATTCACATGTGATTTGCACAGGAATGTGATGCGGTTCCTGTGCGAATCACTTGCGAAATACTGCATCGCAGACATGTGAACCCAGGCTTAATGCATTTTGGAATCGAAATACTGCATCGCAGACATGTGAACCCAGGCTTAATGCATTTTGGAATCGAAATCCTGTTATCTTAACCTTAAGGCTTGATTCACATCTGTGCAGGTGGTGCCGCTGCAAATCTGCCAAAAAATCCATGCAGCTGCACCACCCCCACCGAAGAATACGGACCCATGGGCGGGTGCCATAATTCTAATGTCACACCGCCCGCACTAGAAATCGCAACCGTACTGGGAACAGAGGTTCCCGTGCAGACTGTGGTTTCCAATGAAGTGCAGGGACTTCTTCCCTGCGTGTCCCGGGGCATGGGAGTCCATTCAAATGAATGGGCTCTCGGGTTAGCACATCAGTCGGTGCTGTAATGCTCGAATGTGAAAACCTTTCCATATATTGGGTGCTCAGTAACCATGGTATAAAATTCTGGAGTGGTTGCCTCCAAAAGAAACAAGCTAAATTGTGACTGTTCCAAATCGCAATCAGTATTTGTTGCTCATGCAGGTGTTCCCTTCAAATGAAAAGGAATGAGCATGCATCATGCATTCATCAGTGTGATTTTGTCATTTGGAAATTTCAAACTAGTTTGAAAATTGCCATGGTCGATTAGGAGCAAACTGGAGACTTCTGCAGTACGAATTTTTCTACTGCTGAGATTACAGGTGTAGTAGATGGTGGCAGCCTCTTGGCATGTATAAAATGTTGCCAGAAGCTGCATCTGTTCGCATGTATTTGCACATCATGCGGTTAGTGATGCATGAGCGACCATCATGCGTTCTATATTCAGTTCCACTTGTCTGTTTTAGGCTCCATTCACATTTGAGCGTAGCATTTTTTCTGCCTTATCTTGTGCATTTTGTTGCACTTTTGCAAAAGTTTGTACCAGGGGCGGACCGACCATTTGGAAACTCGGGCAATGCCTGGGGTCAGTAGGGGGCCCCAATGAGATGCCCCTGGTACCTTTTTCATAGGCTTTTTTTTAGTTTGGGCAAGGACACAGGGGCCCCATGATCCCCTATTGCCCGGGGGCCCCATGAGTTGTCAGTCCACTTCTGGTTTGTACACTATTTTGTACAGGCGTTTTCAGGCTTTGAGCTGTGGAGTGTTTGTATTAGCCAATAGAGAAAAATGTAATGTGACATCAATTGCCATGCCAGAAAGGCTCTTGGTCATGTGACAAAATGCATGAGCGCATGCAATTTGCACATTTCCATGGCAAAATTGCATCAATCTGCCTGAATGGAGCTACAAAGTAGTGCCATAACTTTTTTGAGCTTTGAGTGACTTGGAGTGGCGAAATGAACTATCTCCATGGAGTAATTTTTTTTTCTTTTTCCTTTTTAAGTTCAGAGCTTCACGCTGCCTAAATGTAGATTAGGGCTCCATTCACGTTTGTGCGGGCGCAACAGTGCATACACGTTTGTGTTGCATTCACTTTGATGGGCTGCCCTACATGCAAAAATCACAGTAGTGTAAACACTTTAAAATTGCGCACACTAAAATGCATGGTACTTTACTATACTTTATTTTGCATGCACATTAGTAAGGTGCATTAGGGTGCCATGAAGAATCACTAATGACAATGCTGATCACCTGCAACAGGGATGTGGGTTCCCACATCACACGAATATGAATGCAGTGCAGCTCTGTTCTAGTCTTTTGTTGGTTGCTGCAGATGGTGGTTGGTGGAAATTACGATGTCCATTCACAGGTAATAGTCTACGATACAAAGGTGCTACCTTCCTTAGGAGGCTGCTGAATAATCTCAGAATCTCTCTGACCATATTTAAGGGATTTCCCCCCACTTCCTGTTCCTGTGTCTGAACAATACAAAGTTTCATGTTTATAGCACTGGATAGCTTTTCCTATGGATTCTGCCCTGACAGTGGGGGGGGGGGGGGGGGTTCTCCATAGTACAGGGGTTCTAACCCTTCCCTGTGCTATTGAAGCCCAAGTACAGCCAAAACTCCTAACACCTCCTGGACTTGGTGTCTATGAATGTCAGTGGCCAGACATGCATATATGACCATCCCCTTACAAACCAGTGTTACCAGGTGACTGTTAACTCGGGCCAGGTTTTCCTACTGTATCTCAGACTCCTGAGACTTAAGTGTTACTAAACCCAGGACCCTGCATTCACTATATCTGGTCTCCCCAGGACCCTGCATTCACTATATCTGGTCTCCCCAGGACCCTGCATTCACTATATCTGGTCTCCCCAGGACCCTGCATTCACTATATCTGGTCTCCCCAGGACCCTGCATTCACTATATCTGGTCTCCCCAGGACCCTGCATTCACTATATCTGGTCTCCCCAGGACCCTGCATTCACTATATCTGGTCTCCCCAGGACCCTGCATTCACTATATCTGGTCTCCCCAGGACCCTGCATTCACTATATCTGGTCTCCCCAGGACCCTGCATTCACTATATCTGGTCTCCCACAGTACACACAACATGGAAATGCAATTATTTTAGTAAATATACTGCTAAATACCTTTTTCTCATCTGCAGTTAGAGCAGTCTTGTGACGTCTGTGTCCAGCAGAGCACTAGTTAAAGCTTTTCATTCTCCCCTGATTGTCCTATGAGGCTGCATAACCCCTGACCCTCTGTCTTGACAGCACTGATTGGCCCTGTAATGATCATATGTCTGTCCTTTTTACACTTAATATCAGTAGTGTGTGTTGGACAAGGTGGGGGGCCCAATTTTTGGGTACACCACTGGTGAAGGGCAAAATGCCAGTCAGTTTTAGTAGTCTACTTCCTCTCCTGGAGATGCAAAGGGAAATGTCATTTGTACAAAGCGAGGGGAATGCCCCAACTGAAAGGTTAGCACCTTTTTATTTCAGTTGCATGCCTTTCTCAGTGCGACTGACCTGCAACCATAAAGTGTGGTCAGATCTGGTTTTGCTGTTTCAGCAGGGGTGCCCAAGTCACAAGACAGATTGCGCACAATTAGAATGTTCTAGCAGGTAGAGGGTTTGCTTATGATACAGCTGTCAATTTAGCTAACTAAACTCTGAGAAGTAAATATTGTCTAAAATAAGTCATGTGTATTCTTCCTTCACCCCGGGTTCACACCAATGTGCTGCAAATCCTGGGTTTCCCATATCACATAGCATAAATTGCAATCTGATGTGGGTGTCAATAAATTAATGACACCCAGAAACAGATCGCTAAACTTGATGCAATTGCCAGAAATTGCATCGCATGGGTGAACACCCACGCGCTGAGATTCAGGTGCGGATTTAAAGGGTCCTGCACCTTTTTAGTGCAGATGCGATTTGAGCCATACAAAATGTATGGCTCAAAGCACACTGCACAGGAATGAAGTGTGATTCCTGTGCAAACTACATTCATTGTCGTCACCTTAGTGTGAACTCAGTCTTGGTGTGCTTTGTGTATTTCTTAGATCTGTGCAGTAATCATTGTGTTCTCTATGCAGGAACTTCCTGTAATAAAGACCACTCACTGCTGCACTCTCTTGTGCAGAATAGCTGGTCTGGTCTCCGCCCCCTCCTGTAGTGATTGGTGACTTCTGGGCTCCTCCCACATCTGCTCTCTGCAGACTATGTACAGCAGTGGTAGTTGCTGCTACTTATACAAGGTTACATCTTTGTTTGCAAAGAAATCTGTTGCACACAGTGGATTTATATCCTTTGTGACTATTGATTTGCTAGATTTGTATTTGGAGCTTTTTAAGTGCTTAAAATATTAACTAAATGAAAAACAGAAAACTTGGAAGAAGTAGAGATCTCCCTACTGAGCCAAAGTACATTGGGTTTTTTACAGCTGCTGTTTTGGGTAGCAAATCCTATGTATCCACACGCACATAGGCTTTTAGTTTTGTGTTTTTTTTTTTGTTTTTTTTTGCCAGGGGCATTTTAGGTTTGGGAAAAGCAGAACATTTGAATTTTTTTTCAGCTGTAAAAATGCTTTAACACTGAAATGCATCTGAGCACTTTTTTTGTGCCTCCCAGCTTTTGTGCAAGTATAGGTTGGCTAAAAAGCGCAAATGTTGAAGAACTGTAATGCAAAAAATGCTACAAAACTCACGGTTTTGACGCCTCATTCTACAGAATGCTACTGGCATTTGCACATCCAGTGTGCATGAGGCCTAACCTTCACCTGCTGGGTGGAGGGATATTTGGATTTAGGAATATTTTGATCAGTATTTTTATTCAATTTGTGCAGTAACTAAAAACCTTAGCAATGTGGTACAATTTCTTTTTTTTCTTATGTTTCTAGCTTTTATTAAAAAATCTTTCAAGTACAGGAAAGTGCTTTTTGATTGGCCAGAAATGCTCTTGGCTCCTATTGTCCTGGTATGGACTAACTATGCCTTTTCTAGACTGAAATTGTAAGGAATAGTGTTGGCACTGCCCATGTGTTTTATTTTAAGCTCCAGCATCTCCCATCTGGGGTGGGGGAAATTGTTCTGTAGGCCAAGAATAAAAATTCAGAATGTTGATTATACTCCTCCTTACAATAAGAATGTACACAGGAAAGCATTTTGGTTCTTGGAGTATAAAGACTTTGTATGCTGAAATTGAGCATTAAGGTAGGACTTCAGTAGAGGGTTTTCTGTAGGAACTTCCAAATGAGCTGATGGGTTCCCCTTACCTGGTCAGAGGCTGCCCTCACTCTCTAGTCTGAGAGCCCTTTTTATAACTTGTGGGAGGGTTAAGGGTGTAGGTTACCAAAGGCACACTTGGGAGGACCGCTTCCTTTATTATGCCAACATTAGTAGTAGGTCCTTGAAAGCAACCTCAAATTTGAGCTGATGGAAGAGTGGACAGCCAAGGAAATCTGCGACCCTATGAGAGCAGTAAGTCCCTCTGTGACAACTCCTGGTATCTGACCCTGAATGAGTACTTTCACTATCTCTGGAGCTTACAGGTAAGTAGGCAAGTTTCCTCATGTTATAGCACATGGCTCCTTTTGAGGCCTTGTCATAGCTTCTCTGGAACACATACTCCTCCCTTGGGGGGGGGGGGCAGGGAGGAGAGCCTCTGTTCAGATCCTCCCAAATCCTTATGTCCTTCTTGGCCACACCACCTGGGCCATTGGCTGGGGTCAGGTAAATATTCACAATTCTTGTGGCTGACCCTCCCACACTATTGCTGGAACATTCTTCCAGCAGGATCAACCACCAGACTTTCAAAAAAAAAAATCTGAAGATACCCTAAGAGTGCAGCTCAGCATTTTACAGCTTAGCCATAACACTAAATTTTGCCAGGGCAGGGGTGCTACCCTTCCACTTAAACTTTTTTTATTTTGTTTAGGATACAGGCTGGGTAATGCATTTAAGAACAGCAATTTTGATGAAAGTCAAGGGTACAGCCTAAACGAGAACAAAAGCTGTAGCACTGAAATATAGTATATAAGTTTGCACAGGAAGGCAGCCCCCCAAGCTTGAAGACAAGGATGACCTACTGCTTAACATTAGACCGATATGAACACATTTGGGCTGACTATCCACCTAGGGACTTCCAATTCAAACCATAAATGGCAGATATTTGGATGGTTCTGCTGTAGTAGAAATAAAGGGAGTAGGACTGTTTAGGTGCAGAGTATAACCACTTGCCCTCAAGAGGATTTACCCCCCTCTTTCCTGACCAGGCCATTTTTTGCGATAAGGCACTTGATTACTTTAACTGACAATGGCACGGTCATGTGATGTTGCACCCAAATGAAGGTTTTTTTTTTTGTTTTTTTTTTAATTTTGTGCTATAAACAGACCAATTTTGAGAAACATTTGACTTTTTTTTGGCTTTTTAAATTTTTTTTACTGGATATATTGTATAGCAATTTGTCACATCTAGGCAAATTTATTCTGCTACATGTCTTTGCTAAAAAAAATTTCCAGTACATGTAAATTTTTGTTAAAGCGTCTACAAATCGTGTGTGTGTATATATAGAATTTTTTATTTTTATACTAGTAATGGTGGCGTCAGTGACTTATAGCGAGACTGCAGCGGGCATTCTGACATTGGGTGGGAACTGACTGCCACTGACATCCCCAGTGATACAGTAACTGTACTAATGACACTGGGCAGGAAGGGGTTGAAAAAAGGATACATTGATAAACTTCCCAGCCATGGCACCACCTGCCTGGAGTTTGCATGTTCTCCCTGTGCCTGCATGGGTTTCCTCTGGTTTCCTTCCACACTCCAAAGACATTCTGGTAGGTTAATTGGATCCTGTGTAAATTGGCCCTAGTATGTGTATGTATGAATGTGAGTTAGGGACTTTAGATTGTACGCCCCTTGAGGGTTAGGGACTGATGTGAATGTACAATATATGTAAAGTGTTGTATAAACTTGATAGCACTATATAAGTACCTATAATCTACTTCATACAGTTTTTTTAACTTGACCACTTATTACCCTATCTGGGGAAGGGTGGGGTTTCACATTTATGTGTACCTGGACTTTGCCTATAGTAAAAGGCAGATGAATCATCTACTTGCCTTGCCTTTTTGGCTCTTCCCCACTGATCCAAAGCCCCAACCCCCAGGAATGTCCCATGACTTCCCACTTTAAGTCCCAACCACTTCAGTCAAAGCTGCTTTTGGAACATTGGCAGCTATCGAGTCTTTAAATATCTCCAGTTTGCTTTTCTGTACTGAAGGTAAACAATATTTAAATTGTATGAATTCACATTACAGGAATTTGAGGTTTGGTTGTTTGATCAGATCATTGATAAATGTGCAATTAGGTTGGGTGGTACACTAACACTGCAGATTGTATATCTCTGAATCATTAGACAACCAATATGCACATTTTGTTATGGCCTCTTCCTTTTCTAGTTTGAATAATCCCAGAATAAAGTGGAGGTTGACTTTAAAAAAAAAAAATAAAAATAATGAAACTGGCACTTCACCCAACATGTAATTGTACTGTTCAAAAACATACACAGGAAATCATTAGTCTTGCCTGGCTACACCTGTAATGTAACATGCATACTCTGCAATTTGACATGTTGTCATTTGGTCTTCAACACTTATAGATGTCTTCTATTTTCTGTTTACAGGGGGAGTCAAGCAAACATGTGGATACCTGTGGCCCTTCTCTGCTTCCTGGCCTCTCTGGCCAGCTCCCGCAATGTACCTGCCTTTACTCCACTGTCCAAAGACATGGTCAACTACATCAATAAGCTGAACACCACGTGGAAGGTGAGCAGGAACGTGTAGACTGGTCAGAAACCTGTTTGGTTTTTTCAAACCAGTTTTCCATGCTTCATGAAAGTTGAAAGATGAGCTATGATTTCTTAAAAAAAAAAAATGGCTGCAGTACTGCCCTTTTTAGAGGTGTGACCTCCAGCACTGCCATGTAATCCTGATTTCACAGCCTAGTGAGTCAGTGGGCTGGAATAAATATGTAGGTCAGGTATCCAGACACTACTTGTCAGTTACTGTATGTGATTCAGTGTAATGAAGCAAGGGTAACTGTAAAAGCATGGCAACGTGCAACAAAATTCAGGACAGATAATTCTGCACTAATGGGTTCCAACTTGTATAAGAGGTGATTGTAGCCATATTGGTGCACTTGCAACAAACTATGAGTACTGTCCATGATACAATTTTTTTTTATTTTTTTGCACCAACATACTACTTGGACCTTGAAGAAAGGGACATACCCTGAAAGCTTGTCCTGAAAATTGTATGTTTGTGTAAAAAAAGCATCATGGACAGTACTCAATGGCTTATACAGTTACAGGCATACCTCCAGTTTGGGTTTTTTTTTTTTTTTTTAATTCGTTCTGCGGGACTTTTTGTATTGCAAAAAATTCGGAGACTTAAGCGTGGTTTCCCATAGGAATGCATTGAAAACCAATCCGTTCTGCAGGTCAGAAAAGTCAAGTCTTGTCTGTTCAAAGCTTTTTATAGTGTACTTTAAAGGCATAGTACTGTACAGATTAAAAAGTGTGAATGTATTAAACAAATCTGTTCATATTGCAAAAAAAATTATAGACCTTATTTTCAATGGATTTTCATTTGTTAACCGAGGCATTCGTAAACCGAGGTATGCTGAGGTTTATGGTTAGCCACCCTTATCGCACCCCAATCAGCTGCCACCACTCTTATCTGACTCATTTAGAAAACATGCTGATTATTATTAATAATAATAATAATAATAATAATAATAATATTATTACAAGTTTATATAGCGCCAAAGGGTTTTCTCAGCGCTGTACAATAGGGGGGACAATACATGGCACAGTACAACAACAAACAACGTACGAGGGGTAAGAGGGCCCTACTCTTACGAGCTTACAATCTAGGAGGGAGGGGGTAAAGGTACAGTAGGAAGTGGCTGAGGGGGATGAAGTGGTGGGAGGAATGAGGGAGGATGGCCGTTAGGTGAGGGTGGGGTAGGCTTCCCTGAAGAGATGGGTTTTGAGGGAGCGCCTGAATGTGAATAGGGAAGGCGACAGTCTGATGGATTGGGGCAGTGAGTTCCAGAGGATGGGGGAGGACCTGGAGAAGTCCTGCATTCGTGCATGGGAGGAGGAGACCAGGGAGCAGGATAGAAGGAGGTCCAGTGAGGAGCGAAGGGTACGGGTAGGGTGGTACTTGGTGATCAGGTTGGTGAGGTAGTCAGGGGCAGTGTTGTGAACGGCTTTGTAGGTCAGGGTTAGGAGTTTAAATTTGATGCGTTGGGCAATCGGGAGCCAGAGGGGGGTGGCAGAGGTGGAGCGGGTGGTGAGGTGGATGAGTCTGGCAGCTGAGTTCAGGATGGTCTGGAGCGGGGAGAGCCTGCACTTGGGTAGGCCAGTGAGGAGGGAGTTGCAGTAGTCAAGGCGTGAGATGATGTGGGAGTGTACTAGAAGTTTGGTGGTGTCTGGGGTGAGGAAGGAGCGTATCTTGGCAATGTTGCGAAGATGGAGCCTGCATGTGTTTGTGAGTGATTTGACATGCGGTTGGAGGGAGAGGTTCACGTCAAGAATGACGCCAAGGACTTTGGCTTGCGGGGTGGGAGTGATAGTGGAGTTGTTGGTGATGATGGATAGGATGGGGGGGGGGGGTGTTGGCAGGGGGAAATGTAGCGACATCCAGTCTGAGACCTCATTTAGGAGGTGAGTGATGCGGGCGGAGATAGTGGGGGTGAGGTGAGGGGTGGAGAGGTAGATTTGGGTGTCGTCAGCATAGAGGTGATAGTTGAAGCCGTGAGATTGTATGAGTTTGCCCAGGGAGGTGTAGATGGAGAAGAGAAGGGGTCCAAGGACAGAGCCTTGGGAGACCCCAACAGAGAGGGGGAGGTGGCACCATTGTAGGTGACACTGAAGGAGCGTCGGGATAGGTAGGATGAGAACCAAGAGAGCAGTATCTCCGATGCCAAGGGAGAGTAGTTTATTGAGGAGGGGGTGGTCAACTGTGTCGAAGGCCGCAGAGAGGTCCAGGAGAAGGACAGAGTAGTCGCCCTTGGCTTTGGTGTTGAGTAGGTCGTTAGTGATTTTGAGGAGGGCAGTTTCAGTGGAGTGTAGGGGACGGAAGCCGGACTGTAGAGGGTCAAGGAGGTTGTCTGTAAGGTGGGCGCTTAGGCGATCGTAGAATTGAATAGAGAATGAATCTTCCTGGGTTCAACATGCCAAGGGTTTGTCAAATTATGTTTAAAATGAATTGAACACAAATTCTGGTAGCAAATTCAATTGACAACTATGTATGTTAAATTCTGGTAATTTTTAGCACTCATGAGCAAGCTAGTGTTAAAGGGAAGCTGGGCCAAGTCAAAGTGGAGTGGACATGCAAAAAGTTAATAGGGTGCCATACAGTGGGGAGAGGGTTTCTTCATTTGGATTTGAAGGCAACCTTGAAAATGAACAGTGTTTAAATGCATTGCAATGTATACTTTTAGAAAGGGGGCAGCTCATCCAAAAGATCCTCCTTTTGGCCTCTTGTAGCCTGCTGGCCATGACGTGCCTTAGGGTTTATATGCAAATTCACCTGGCTGAATTTATTTTTCTAAATTCAGGATGGCATATTTCACGTCTGCAGTATTTTCCCCAAGCACATGGTAGTGGCGAACATGAATCTTATCCCTAGTTCTGAATTTAAAGGTCATGGCTTTGTAGGGAGACCAAAGGCACTAGTGGTGACTGGATCCTTTGTCCTCTGCTTGCCTTCTTGGACACTGCTTCCCGGAGTTTGGTGCTCTTGGATTGGCAAACAATATATATGTCACGACTTCATATAGGAAATCTTTCCTTGCTCTCTGCAGGGCTGAGGTTCACTGCTTCTTCAAACAGCTTGGTCAGTCTTCCTTCCCCTTATCAAAAAGGGAAGGATTGGCCATGTTTTGTAGATCTTCAAGTGAAATTGCTTTGTGCTTACCCTCAATGTCAGTGTATCAGATATTGAATCTCAGGTGGGAGTAAGTGTCTGTTTATGACCAAAGCTTATTAGACACTTTTTTTGTGGAGTTTTTTTGTGACAGTTTAACAAGTCCATATTTACTTCTGTCAATATAAAGTGGTAGGGGTTACCTTGCAACCCCCCAAAAAAATTCCAAATATGGGAGAAGCAAGTGAAACGTCCCCTTCCAGGTGACATTCCACTTTAACTATTGCAAATAAAACCAATGCCAAAGAGACAAATAGTTTAATCTTGAACAGATTTTCAGAATTTGTTTTAACACATGCATATGAAATGAAAATTTCCCGTGTATCATCAATGTTGGTCAACTTGTTGCTGAGCAGATTAAAAATGTAAAATGTGGAAATGCACCAAAAACACACTACATGCATTTTCTGCAGCATCTCCATTTAGTCTACTGAACCAAAAGGCAATGTGTTGTGCTTAGTCTGGCCTTTTCCAAAAACGTTGCCGCTCAAAAAAGCATAGATGTGAACATGTCCCAAAGGAAACCATGTTAAATGGATTGTTTTGCCTTTCTGCAAAAAGCCCCAAACGCATTGGTGTGAACCAGCCCTCAATGGAGGTGTGTGTTTTTTGCAAATGTGCACCAAGCAGGATTTTTAACACATCAAGGGAAGGGCAACAGACCAGTGTGGAGACAGTGACTTTAAAGGGATGCCATTTTTTTGTGTGTTACAATTTTATATAATACAAAAACTATTTCAGTTTCAACCTACTGCTTGGACTTTGAAGAAGGGGACATACCCCGAAAGCTTGTCCTCCAAATTTTGTTAGTGCAAATAAAACAAGTATCACGGACAGTACTCAATTGTTTCTGTCGCAAATGCACTAATATGGCTACAATCACCTCAAGCATGGTTTCAATCAAGAATTTTCATTTTGGTGCACCACTACCACTATTGTGTTCAGCCAGTGGGTGCTAAATATCTAAACATTCCTTCCATTTGGTTGGATGAAAGTACTCTTTGGCTGTGCTTTTTTTTTTTTTTTTTTTTTTTTTTTTGTGTGGGCTTGAAAAGGTGGAATGAAAAACTGGGTGTCAACAGGGTCACCAGAGCTCAAACTTTCTGACTCTGCTGAAAACTAGAGTATGGCAAGCTGTGCTTCCAGGAACTCTTGTGACTAGTAAGCAGTGGTTGGTGGTTCTATGTTGCAATGTGTGGTTGAGTGGGTAAGAGGTCTTGTGCAGTTACTTCATAGATACAGTACAGGGAGACCAACACCCTAGGACAAGAAGCATTACTGACAGGACCACCAGGTGAAATTAAGGGGCAAAAAAACCTGTGTTGGAAAACTAATGCAACCAAATTGCTTTTTCTTGGGTTTAGACACTGTTCAGAGATGTCTTAATGTGACTGCAGGGACAGTAGTCGGGGCAGGGGCCCTCAATCTACATTAAAGTTGCAAGGCAAATACAACATAACACAATGACCAGAACAGGGTTATAAGTTTGTATGTTTTACCAAGTTTACGTAAGCCTTGTCTAGGAGTTTCCCAGAGTATCTCCAAATGGGGGGGGGGGGGGGTCCTTGCCACTTCCTAAATTGTGGGGTGTATGGTTGGGGGTGGCTTTTCTGAAAAATGCACATTACATTTGAACCCAAGTTTCTCTTCACATTCCTCTGCTCCTTGAGGTGCAAACACCATACAAATTTTTTTTTTTTTTTGTAGGGTTTCAACATTTGAGATGTAAGGGTTTTGTACAAACTAGATAAGAGCCTTGTGGCTTTTTACCCTAGCATGTTTAGTAGGCCTGACCTTGTTTTGTCAGTGCCCTTCATTCCACAAGGTTGCATTACCTAAAAAAGTAACAATTCCCCTCCCTGGTTAACAATTCCCCTCCCTGGTAATCCTGTGACTAGCGCTGTCCTAGGGGACAATGCTCGCTCACCCGATCTGCTGAAAACCATTGTCACCCTAGCACAGGACTATACCATCTCCATCACATTGGGTTCGGGGGAATAAGTTTGCAGGGCACAGCTTGGAAGGGAAAGAACATATGGGTTCAATTTACAGTGAGTTACATGTACACAGCATTTCTGGCCAGATCAACAGACATTTTCTGCATTTGCCATATTTTTAGTGGCCTGACAGGACTGGTGAGCTGCGGTGCTCTACATTTTTGATCTTTGGTTTGGAATGCCCCTTAGGTTAATATTTCCAGTGGTCAGTACTGGTACTTTGAATTCACCGACTATAAATGTGTATGTTCAGCAATTTGACAGCTTTTGACTGTATTGCTTGCATCCTAAGATTGTACTTTCTTTTGTAGGCAGGACCCAACTTTGATGAGACAGATATAAAACATGTGACAAAACTGTGTGGATCTGTCATTGAACATAAGCATAAACATGGACGTAAACTGCCAGTCAGGTGAGACTTGTCCTATAACAAGGTGCTGTAACCATGCATAATATCAACCTGTCTGGTTGTGGGATAACACTATTGGGTTGATTTACTAAAGGCAAATAGACTGCAGATTTTCCAGAGCATAATAAATGAGGAATACCCATCACATTCAAGAGGTTTTTTTTTTTTTTTTTTTTTTTAAATTGGATGATGGAAGTCAGCAGAGCTTCTGCTAAACTATGACATTCTGGTGCAGCTGCCCTTGCAGAGTGCAGCTGAATTTGGCGAAGTGCGCAGTCTTTGCCTTTAGTGAATTAGCCCCTATGCTTTATAAAGGGGGTTGCTGGGAACCTATCTTGAGAGCAGAAAACTGCTAGGTGAGACATGTTCTATATCTGCTCTTTAATAGAGTGCTGTATCCATACAGGTAAACAAGTGTTCTTGTGGATAATTAGACTTTTTCTAAAGGCATTCTGATGGAACAGAGTATAATGGGGCAGCAACGTCTATGTATATCTGCTTGGCCAAATGATGCTAAACATTTGGCACTCTTAACCCTTTTGCTTCCACAACAGTTTTTGCACACATTTAAAATCTTTTCACTACACAACCCCCAACACATTGTTTTCTGAAAGCTGACACCATAGCAAATAGTGGTAGTTCCAATTTATTAATGTCCCATATTAATGCAAATGTCTTAACAAAAACAAGTGATTTTTAGGGCAAGCAACTGATTACTCACTACTTCCTTTTTTTTTTTTTTTTTTTTTTTTTTGTAAAATATAACCATGAGGTTGCAACAAGTAAATGGATACCCAACATGCCAAACCTTAAATTTGTGTGCGCCTATGAAATTGCATCACACTTCATACCCCATATTTTCTAGATGATACTTCAAAAGCCCCTATAGGTCATTAGTGTTAACCCTGCTTGTCTCCTCTGGGCTCCATTAGATGTATTGCAATGCAAACCACATTGCAATACACCCTCCCCAGCTATTCTAGCCAGGAAAGTGACAGTCGTGACCCAGAATTGACATGGATGTCTCCTTCCTGGTCACATGAAGATGAGGGGGAGTGGATGCTTGCCCTCTCCCCTGCACCCACCATGGCTCTCCCCATGCCTGCAGATGGAGCCTAGTTACATGGCAGGAGTGCACCCACGAGGGGTTTGGGAGAAAACTACCCAGTTATTTTTTGTTTCATTATGTTGGGAGTGACCTGAAAGCTGGTGTTTTCTCAAATCAAGCAAAATATTTTTGGTCAATAGAGTAGCCAGCAGGCAGTGCAGGAGGTGGGCCAGCACTTGTCCATGTAGTAATCCGCTACATATTGGAGGACTTCTCAAACACTCAAGTTTCCAACAAAGTGTTGGAACCTCCATGTGTTAACTTTTTTTTTTTTTTTTTTTTTTTTCTTGGAAACTGCCTTCAAAGCAAGTCTGTGTTCTGCCCATGCAAAGCAACTATTTGCTCTAATGCTTCCCCTCTGCAGCAACACATTGCCACCTTTTCTCATTCACTCAGTTTAGCTACAGGGTGCTAGCAAAATGACTGGTACTTTCAGTTACGGATGAGCATGTGACTTGATCCCTTTTTCTCCTGTGACAGTGCTGGCCCTTGGGTCATTGGTCCAACATTTAACAGATGAGGAAGAAAGCCCCCCCTAGTCTTTTCCAGCTTAGAGGAACACTGAGTTTACACAGGACTAGCTATTGCTCCTGAGAACTTTATGGAGTGGAAAGGGAAGGTGGCATTAAATGGAACCTGGTTGACCAAGCACAATTTGTTTTGGTTAAGCATGTCCTGCTTCTGTTTGCATTTGTACACAGAGGGTTCTGGCAGAGCTGGGACAAATATGGATAAAAGGCTATTTGTCTATTGTATGAAATAAACGGTCCTGCCAAAATCAACTTATACTTCAATCTTTTTTAGCGCTTGACTTTTCTTTGCTTATATTTGGCTGGTTTTTCTCAATGTTTTAATGGGTCCTAATTTTTTCCACTTCAGGTACAGCTTTTCTGACCATATGGTCCTACCAGACCAGTTTGACTCTCGGGTAGCTTGGCCAAACTGTCCCACTATTAGGGAGGTTAGAGACCAGGGTTCATGTGGCTCTTGCTGGGTAAGTACTTGACACATTCTATAACTTTGGACTTTATTGCAATGTTTCCTTTTTTGCTACTGTCTTGCCTGTATCTTTTCTTCTATGAAGCAATGGCCAGTCACATAACCCTGTCCTTGCTTATACAGTCACATAAATGAGCAAGTCACTGCCTCCCCCATGACAAATTTACTCTATGCTAAAATGTCGCTGTTTTTGGCAACACATTGCCCTGATACCTCAGTGGGCACCACTGTAGCAATAGAACTAAAAAGCCCTACCCGCAGTTTTTTTTTTTTTGTTTTTTTTTTTCCTTCCCTAAGCCTAGTGAGTCAGGGGCTTTGCGTGCCACAGCACACGCATGAATGCTAAAGATTTTCATTCCACAAAAGTAAAACTGTAAGGTACAAAACAAATTGTGTATAGTTCACCATAATTTTAGATCATGAGGTTTCCATTCTGTGTGTGCGTGTCCTCTGACTTGATTCAATAATCAGATTCAAAAGTGTTCCTTAGTTTTTGTGTTTTTTTTTTTTTTGTTTTTTTTTTGAGCAGTCTATCTCCCAAGCACCAACTGTAGATTCCCCATCTGGCGTTCAAAAAAGTTTTTGTGCTAGCTATGCTCACGTACTCTACTACTTCTGTCTTGATATAACCCCTTTATACATAGAGTGGTGAATTAAATATGCCTTTTGCCCAATGCATTCTTCAATCTATGGGCCCACTGACCACACTAAAGCAGATGCACAATTTGTAAAATAGTCAACTTCTGTTGACCGATGTCATAACATAACCTTGTTCATAAAGTCATTTAGGAGTTTCTGGTCTTTATGGTTGGAAGATGCTTTAGTGAGCTGTAATGACTGCTATGGGATATGCTGATACCTTCTTTGGTTTTGACAATTACAGAATTACTGATCCAAACATTCAAGGATATATTTGGTAAACTAAAAGGGAGTATATAAGGGGGTTTGTTTGGGGTTTACATACATTTTTAACATCCCTGATTGTCATGCCTAAAGCTTTCTGTAAGTTATGATTGCCTCTTTAAATCTATGAACTGTGATATGTGGGCCTGCCTGATTAGATCAAAACTAAAATGTTCCTATAGGCTCTCACATTATGTAGTATTGGCAATGTTACAGCTGAGATTGCACAATTGTATTGTAGCCTGTATAATCTGCTTAAGAGCAAGGACCATAAAGTGCAGACAAAGATCACAAGATTTTGAGGGATAACTTTTTTGTTTTTTTGTTTAGCATCTCTGCTGTCCCACTATCTCGTACACCTTAATGGCTAGTAAGAGCTCACACTGGAGAAGCCTTTTCATGTGGCTATGGTAATCCAGGTTTTTTGCTGACTTTAGAAATTGGTTTGAAAGGTCCACTTTAGGTCAAAATCTTTAGCACTTGATTGGCTGCAGTACAAGTAGCAGAACTAATCTGATCACAACTTCCCAAGCTGGGGTACTTGGAGAATATGAGCAAACGCTTGTTGGGACTAGTAAACTTAAATTTTCTTTTATCCCAGAAATTGGTCAGATTAAGCACCAGTGTCTGCAGAAATCTGAAGCCATAATTCTCTATTTTAGGCTTTTGGGGCCGTGGAAGCCATCTCTGACCGCATTTGTGCGCACTCCAATGGGAAGGTGAATGTGGAAGTGTCTGCTGAGGATCTGCTTTCCTGCTGTGGGTCTGAGTGTGGATCAGGGTAAGTCTTCAGCGGGAGCTGTATTAACTATTGCTTAGTGTCTAAGTAGGTACTTGTGCCTTGAGGATCTCAGATGGTTTTATGCCAGCTATGGAATTATTGAATTTTGTCAAATATTCAGTTGCCTTTATTTGATAGGTGGTAGCCTGACCTACAGTGTCAGCATTGGGACATCCACTACATTGCCACGGTTCTTCATTAGTATTCCAAGCTTCCTCAACCTCCCTGAAAGCACAAGACATTCTAAAATGCTGACCTTGCTTTAAGTCAGCAATCTGGAAGAGAACTTGTACTGGGGAAGCATGCTGATCTCTCCTATTGAAAACACTACTTGTATTATGGAAACGCATGCTGATCTCCCCTATTTAATATACTACTTGTATTATGCTGGTCAATGTCTTCAGTACTTTTTAAGCTGTTAACCTAGACAAAGTGTGCACAGGCTAGAGTTTGCCAGGCAGTGATCTATACTTTGCTCTTGTCTTATACACCATATTGCAGTATACTTTCAATTGTTACACAATACCGTTCCAATCTACTATTTTGTCTTAAAATCAGTGGAAAACCAGTTGAGTAATGGACTACACTTCATTTTTTTTTTTTTTTCTCTTTTCCTGAAATGGTTGATTTATTAAAGGATATATCAAAATGCATACATCACCATGTACATAGAGCATATAATCCATAATGTCAATTTAAAGTTATCTAAAAATTTACTAACCATCGCCTGGGGAGGAGCACAACAATCCCACAAATATTTTACATGTAAAGAAAATTATTTAAATTTTTACAAAGAAAATTATTTAAATTTTTACAAATGCAGTGACGTCACTAAGATTGGTGTCGCCCCCAACTGACAAAACTGTTACAATACAATTTGGTACAAGAAACAGAGGGCCCTGCTTGTTGGAGCTTACAATCTAGGAGATGCAGGTCAGTCAGTGGGGTGGTGTTAGTGGTGCCCCTGCCAACAGGTGTCACCAGGGCCACTGTTAGAAATCATGGGGCCCCGTATAGCCACCCAATTGGGAGATGGTCAGACTGCAGCCACCCAAATTGGGCCTGAATCCAGTGTATAGTATTGCAGCCCTGCAAGAAGTCAGAAATCCTCTTTACAAGTAAAACTAAGTGATGGAAGGCAGCAGCACTTCCAGCCTTGTCTTCTAAAACTGACAACTGGTTAAGAGGAGTAGAGTACAGTAAATGGTTAGTGAATCAGTGAAGCTGCCAGCCTGAACCAGCAGTAAATCCTCCAAAGGCAACATCCAACAAACCCTGAAGCACACAGAACTCTGCCTGAAATGGCTCCAGAGAAACTGATCAGCAGAAGTGTCACTTGGAATGCCAGCCAACTTCTTATCAGTGTGTTCAGGCAGTAAGGTGTGCAGGTTGGGTTAGGCAACTAACAGTAAGGAGGGAGACAAGACTGAGGGGAGGCTTTCCCTAATTGGAATGTATACTGTCTAACCTACACACTGAAGGATTTCTTTTGACGCTGCAGCCAGCCACCATTCCCAGTGGCCAGCGACACATTGCTGCTGCTCAGTTGTTTCTTTGGAGCCATTTCAGCCAGAGCTGTATGTGCTGCAGGACTTTCAATTCTGATTGTACCCTCTTGTCTCCTGTCCTGGGCTTCAGGTACTTTGTCTCCCCTCCTGGTGACCCCGTTCATCCCCAATCCAGCCACCAGCATCTTCCATTTGCAATCAAATGTGGTGGGCTGGAGAACTGGGGGGGTAGTGCTTCACTGGCCAAGGAGGAGCAACTGCTACTGCAGCCTGTCCAGTGTATTTGTCCCTCAAACTCAAATAAGCAGCACTATTGGCTGCTACGTTGGGCCTGAAGCTGCTAGCTCACCGGGCCCCACTGTCAAAGTGCGCTATCCCCTTATCTGCATCCCTGTCACCCTGGTGTGGTCTGCACCCATATAGTGATGCCATTGTACAAGGGTATTGAGACATTGGTACCTCAAGTCCCATCCTTTTTGTATCTGGAATTATGAATTGACTTTCTTTGGCACCTTGAAAATCCCCTCCTTTTTTATCTGGAATTATGACTATGTATAGAAAGCTGGTAACAATACTTTAATAGAGAAATTCTGGTCCATATACTTCTAGCTTTTCTTTCTGTTTAAGGCAGTGTTTCTCAACCTTTTTCTATCCAAGTCACTTTTTGCATAAGTTCAATTTTGAAGCATTCTTTTCTAAAATGTTAAACTATTTAGTTTTAGGTCTGTTTTCATAGTGCAGGCTCCACACATAGGAAGCCCAACATTAGATTTATTCTTGCAAAGCAAATACTTATGCCCACTGGTACTGATCCACCTGGTGGCTTGATGGCAAGTTTAGGCATTTTGCCAAGGCACCCCTGAAGAACCCAGAAGGCACACCAGGGTGCCTCTGCTTTTTCAGTAAGAGGCTGATTTAAGGGAACAAATATGTAAATTATGCCAATTTTTTTTAACTGGTTTATTGCAAAATATTATACTGGTATTTCATAGTCTATTGGGGGGAGACACTCTAAGCAGAGATAGTGGTACTCCATGTAAAATGGAGTTTAGGGTTGGGTAGGAGAGTCTTCAAAGAATTTTTCACAAGCAAGTGAAATTCTGAGCATGGGCCCTTCCCATATTAGCTTCATACTAGAAAGTAGATATGGGCCAGAAGGCAAACGTCTGCTTTGCCATCGTAACAAACTTTCAGTGGTCTAGGAATCCTTTTTGTTCAATGTTTGTAATGTATCCTTTAATTTTTGGTGAAACTTCAGCCAATGTGTGACTTCAACCATAAGCAAAATGACCACCCTTCTACTTCCTGCCTCCACTGCACAAGAGTTGGCTATACAGAGCAGCCATGTGCCCTCTAGTGGCTGGAGGAGAAAACTGCAGCCCAATACTCAGTGGTTGGCCAGACCAAATGGCACACTGTCACCAGTGGCAGCTGGAAGGATGACCAGATAGTCAAATGCTGCAAATGTAACCTCTCCATTCCTGCTTCAGGAGTCTGAATTTCAAGGACTTGGTCACCCTTACATCTGGGGTCCGCTCCCCTATACTTGTAGAACACCCTGCTGAAAACACCTTGGTCAGAACAAACACCGCACAGGGTCTCATTATGCAGGGTCTAGTGCTGTAATGCTGCGTTACAGGCTGACCTTGAGGGTCACTCCAATCAAAGGTTTGGGTACCATCCACTTTAGCCAACTGCCCTTTGAATGGATCATATTCTAGTCCTTGAATCACAAAACTATTTCTGACCTCCAGGTATACTCAGAGCACATCAGTGTCTGTAAGGTAATGGTCACTGAGGTACTTCATGTATAGGAGGGGTTATATAGGTGAGGACTTCCTGCTTGATCTGCCAGTGTCCTTTCACTTATAGGTGGTACATAGGCCCCATAGTCATGATTATTGCCTGCCATATCCCGTGATGTACTCCAGGAAATGGATTGTTATAGGAAAGTATGTAGAAAAAAAATCCACCCCCCTTTTATATGAAAATTACAACTTCCTTAGCTTTTCAAGAGGGAAATGCAGATCTGACTGACCTTTTTAATGCAGTGTTTAGGTTTCTGGCTCACCCTCAAAATAAACATGTTCTAAGTGGAGATGGAGGGCAGATGAGTTTTGAAATCAGAACCTGAATGTTGGAGGAATTGAGCCTTCAGTGGGGGATTGTATCTAGCTCTATGGAAAGTAGAAGGCACATTTTGAACAAGGCTATCAACAATGTGTAGTAACTTGAGCCTTTTTTCATTGCTACAGCTGTAATGGAGGATATCCATCTGGAGCCTGGAAATACTGGACTGAGACAGGTCTTGTGTCTGGGGGATTGTTTGACTCCCATATTGGTGAGTGTCATGCTTTTATGATCTGTAGATATGTTTCATGGTAGCTGACTAATGTAATCCATATCACCCTCCTTCAGGCTGTAGGCCATACACAATCCCTCCCTGTGAGCACCACGTCAATGGCTCCCGCCCATCCTGTCAGGGAGAGCATGGAGACACTCCAGAATGTTTGAAAAAATGTGAGGCTGGCTATGGACCAGACTACAGTTCTGATAAACACTATGGTAAGTGGCCTTTAGCATCCTGATTGCATAGCTGATCCTGGATATAATTACTAGTGTTGTCACAAGTCTATACTGGGGTTAGACTGTTGGCTGCAACAAGATTCCTATCACTTCACCCAGTCTGGAAAATGAACAGAACACTTGGAGCAAACTATTCTTTGTCCATGAAGGGCAAATGTACAGTTTTTTTTTTTTTTGTTTTTTTTTTTTATTTCCCCCTCCCCAGGAGCACATACTCTTCCTTGCTCCACTACCACTTTTTTCTGCTCGGTGGAGAACCTATTCATGGTATGCGAAAGTGTGACTTCATATGATTGCCTGTATCTGGGCCAATCTGGTGAATGACACCGCACTGGTGCATGTTTCAGGGGATAATGGGCATTTTTCCATCTTCACCTTATAAACTTCTACAGATCCATCCAGTTCAACCCGTGTCTTTACTCTAACAACCCCGCTATCCCTGAGTAGTCTACTCTTATGAGGCAGACCTAAAGGTTTAACCTCAAATCACAGCCATGTGCCCTCTTCACCTTAAAATAAACAGTTTAGTTATTGTCACCTTTAAAAAGTGATACAAATCATTGTACAAATATCAAGCACCTTTTCTGTGTGAATAACTAATCTAGCTAATCATCATAGCTGAGGTCCTCCATACTCTTCTTTTTGTTGTCCTTTGTAATTTAACACTTTCCCAAGGATTGGTGACTAAAACTGAACTGTATATTCAAAATGAGCCTGAACAAGTGGTAAAAGGGCATACATGCTAGAGATTATCAATGCCACCCTTAATGCATGGGTATTTTGCAAGCACTCCTAGATCCTTTCAATCTCAAGTTCTCCCAGGCCATCTGTATTTTGCATGCATATTTTTGGCACCTAAGTGTAAAGCTCTACAATTAATAGTAAACCTCATCTGCCACATAGCTGCCTAAACCCCTTATTTTATAAAAATATTCCAATGTCAATTTTTCGTCTTCCATATAGTCCCTTATTGCCCTTCTGCAAAAAATTATGTTTCTTGTGACCCTTCTAGAAGACAAGCATATTGAGACCTCCAACCTATTCTACAAATTCTAATGATGGGCCCTCATTGGCTCTGTGAGGCCCCTGTTCTGTATGGCCAGCTTGGTTGCATGTCAGTGAGATTAGGTATGTTGTAACGGTTTCTAACTTTAATTTCATAGGTGTAGATGCCTACAGTGTTGACAGCAACCAAAATGAGATCATGGCTGAGATTTACAAGAATGGCCCAGTAGAGGGTGCCTTCACGGTGTATGAAGACTTCCCTACTTACAGATCTGGTAAGAGCCTGACATTCATGTCTGCTGTAAATGTCTTTGTGGCTGAAAGCTGCTTTTAGTTGTGGCAGCCTGTGCTTCTCTGCCTGTTCTAATCCTCCTATGAGTGATTCTACACATGTAAGTATGTTTTTTGAAGCAGAATAAGGCAATTGACCTTTTGTTCTGTGGGGGTAAAGGATGGAGCAGGGCCGCAGAGGACAAAACCAAACTGCATTTGTTTTGGTAGGCATGCACCTAATAGATGCATTTAAAATACAACTTTATACAAATCTAGGATAGTTTTGTTTATAGTAGGGAAAATTTTTAGTCTGACTGGTTTTTATTGCTCTTTCACCATTGGAGAGCTGTCACCAGAATTTTTTTTTTTTTTTTTTTTTTTTTTTGGATCTGCCCAAAGTGGGGATTTGTACTCTATGGATTTTCTTCCCACTTGTCTCAGAACAGGAAATGTGATGACATAACATTTGGCTAGAGTACACTTTAACCAGTTGCCACCCAGCCTATAGCCAGATGGCAGCAGAGCGAACGGCTCATCCCTCTGGGTGGACGCATGCACATTGCGCCTGCCAGCAGGGCTGCAGAGGCACAATTTGTCACCGGCTATGTACCTCAGACACCGCCAATGACAGATCTGTGTACTGGCCCTGTTGCCTGTACCATGTGACCTGCTGTGACCAATCACAGCAGGTCACATGACAGTTGTATACAATGGATGGCTTCATTTCATGCCATACATTGTATAAAAGTGTCTAGCTGTGAATGGTCACAGCAGTCATATGCACAAGCTGGGCCAATCACAGCTAAGCACAAAACCCTGAATGAAGCTGTCATTCAGGTAAATGGTTGCTTATAGCAATTGTTTGCTATAAGCAAACTGTATTAAAAAAAAATCACTTCCCCAAAGTAGTACAATGTTAATTTTTTTAAATTTTCTGTCACTTCCTCATTTCCTAAAAATTACAACTTGAGAACTCGCAATGCCTCCTATGAAATGCATCAGACTGTCTACTTTGCAAACGGGTCATTTGGGGATATCTGTACTGTTCTGACATTCTCGGACCTCAAGAAATTAGTTTGGCTGTCAGTACTTCAGGATTGATCAATATTCAGATATAGCCCATAGCTTGTGAACTCTAACTCAAATTAGGATGTATTTAGCCCAGGGGTGGGCAAACTTTTTGACTTGAGGGCCGCAATGGGTTCATATATTGGACCCGGGGGCCGGACCAAGAGTAGATGAATGATGTGTATGTGTCATCCATAGTAAGTATAGTAATCCCCCATAGTAAGCATAGTAATTCATCCCCCATATAGTAATTCATTCCCCCTATTAAGTCCCCAAGTCCACCCTGTGTCAATTCACTTACCTTTGCTCCGTGCTTTCCTCTCGCCGTGTTCCCGTGCCGTTCCGGTGTAGCATAAAATTTGTCTCCTATGAGGATCTGTCCCCCTCGACGTATCTGTGCATGTGCCAGTTTCAGGCATTAGCAGCCGATCGGCGATCTCCAGCACATGCGCAGATACGTCGAGGGGGACAGATCCTCATAGGAGACAGATTTTCATGCTACACCGGTCTTCAGGGCGGACTGTGAGAGGAGCCTAGCTCCCCTCGCGTTCGTCACGCTGCCCCGCCTACACACATCCTGACAGCCATCCTGACAGTATCACGCTCCTCGGGCCGGATTAAAAGGTCCGCCGGGCCGTATACTGCCCGTGGGCCGTAGTTTGCCCATTGCTGATTTAACCTGTAGGAAAGTTGTTTTTTTTTTTTTGTTTTTTTGTTTTTCACCAAAGAAATGTAGTCTAATACATCTTGGCCTAAATTTATGAACAGTTAGTTATTTGCAAACTTTTATAAACCAAAACTTTTTTTCTCAATTTTTTTTTTTTTTTTTTTGTTTAGCAAAAAATAAATCCCAGTGGTGATGAAATACCACCAAAAAGCTCCAGTTGTGTGAAGAAAATGATAACATTTTAGTTGGGGTACAGTGTTGTATGACCACGCAATTGTCATTCAAAGTGTGCGCTCTGAAAATTGGCCTGGGCTGGAAGGGGGTAAAAGTGCCCTGTATGGAAATGGTTAAGTAAAAACCCTTTGAAATGGGGGTAAGGGGGGGGGGGGGGGGGGTTGTGAAATCTGCACCTAAATTGCTGATGGGAAGTTGCCTTATCTGTGTATTCAACCTAATGTCCATGTGTTGATTGCTATACTGTTCTATTCTAGGTGTCTATCAGCATGTGACTGGAGGGGAAATTGGTGGCCACGCTATTAAAGTAATTGGCTGGGGAGTGGAAAAGGGAACTCCATACTGGCTTTGTGTCAACTCCTGGAATACAGACTGGGGTGATAACGGTATGACTTTTTTTTTTTTTTCTTCCTTGTGAAGTTACTAAATCATGGCAGATTTGGTTTTGTTGACAGGAGTGCATCACTGTAGCTACTGAAGTGCAGACATGGACAACACAAACATCTAGACAACTGTTAAAATCTGTTTACCCCCCAAGGTTGTGATTGCAAGTGGCCTGTTTGTATGAGGGGAAAGGGGTGGAGATCAGATTAAGTTTAGTATCTTTTCCATTAAATTTCATGCTGGCTTCCTAGATCAGGGAAATATTCTTCTGCAGCAGTTTGTTTCACTGGCTGGTTTTTAAACTTGTAGAGCTACCGTACAAGGTGACCCATGGCTTCATAGTTTCAATGTACCATGTTTTCCTTTAAAACCTAGTCTTCTATATAAATTTTGACTGCAGCTTCTGCCAAACAAGGATTGTAGTCTGGCAGACCTATGTCACTGGGCCAAGAGGTGGTTGGCCAAATCAACCATGGAAGATATGGTTGGCAATTTCCAAAGCAGAGCTCTGACATTTTGGGTTTTACCCATGTAGCACTGCCCCTTTAGGAATCGCTTAGCTTTGGGTTCCCCTAAAGCCCTGCACAGCCAGGCAACATGGATTTTCTTCCACACTTTGCACACTGGAGTCAGTAACCAGTCTTTTTGAGCTTGGTTTTGAGATTTTATTAAGGGGTTTAGAACTTGTGGTTGAGGGGTGTATGGGATGCCCAAGGAACTGTAGAAATATGAGGACAACTCAGCAACTGTGTACAAAGATGTGGGTAAAGAAATTCTCAGAGCATTCAAAGTACTCTAGTGTACCTCAGACTCCAGATAAATGCCCTTCAACCAGCTGTACGGAGGGTATTCCTGGGCAAGGGGACCCAGAAGCTGCCAATATGGAACAGTCCCATACAAGACTAGTTGGCTTTTCCACCTGACTGCTCTCTCCCCTTATCTAGCCCAGTGGATGTAAGGGTACTCACACTGTCCTTGTTGGGTTGGTGGCTGCCTTCAGGCCTTCTGCTGGGCTGGCTCCTTCCCTGCTGGTCAGGATGTCCCTCTTAGATGGTGGTGCAGTGGAAATTCCCTTTTCCAGTACCTGCCTGTAGGTAGCCTCACTCCCAGGCTCTACACTTAGCCTTCCCTCCATCTTCCACCTGACACTGCCTCTTCTCCCAGACCCTGATTCTTAAGGGTTGCCTTGGTCATCATTCCAAACCTCCTGCCAGGGGATTGGCAAAGGTCCCTTAAAGTTACTAAACCCAGGACCCTGCATTCGCTATCTGCTCTCCCACAGTGCTAAAATAATTGCATTTCCTTGTTCTGTGTAAATACCTTTTTCTCATTAGCAGTTAGAGCAGTATTGACTTCAGTAAGTGTCCAGCAAAGCACTGGTTAAAGCTTGGAGTTTTCATTCTCCCCTGATTGTCCTATGAGACTGTAGGACCCCTGACCCTCTTGTCTGGACAGTGCTGGTTGGACCTGTACAGATCACTCCAAAAAAAATTCTTTAGCAATACACTCCAAACCTGAGCATGTGCAGAGTGACGCAGTCTCTCTTCTACCAGGAGATATATTGGAGACCATAGAAGGGGAGGATCAGAGAAGAGCGTATCAAACATACTCGCTGTGGAACCTAAGGGGGTTAAATCCTCCCCATTGTGTAAAAAGTATAACAAGCATGCTTTACTGCATGTACAGACTGATTTTACTGTTGTGGATTTAGTAACACTTTAAACATACAGATCTGAGCATTCTGTCCTTCAGAAAGCTCCAGGTTTTTGGGAGAGCTCTGAGCTTCAGAACCTCCCTAGCCTGTCCTGAGGAACTCCTTCCTCACAGGCTTACGAACTAAATCTGGAGGGCTTTACACCCAGTAACAAACAGCAAACTTTGTACACAAAATATGAATGTTTCACTAATTTTTTTTTTTTCTGCTTTTACTAGGCTTATTCAAGATTCTGCGTGGGCAAGATCATTGTGGAATAGAGTCTGATATAGTTGCTGGAGTGCCCAAAGATTAATCTCATACTGGTCCCTTTATCATAGCTCCAAAGCTTGAATTGTCTTTTACCCAAAACCTAGTGGAAACCAGTTTGTTTTTATTGCATCATTTTAATTGGACTTTTTTTTCTTTATCCAAGTGCAGCGCACACAATGGAATATTATGGCTCTAATTTGTAGCTACGGATAATTGTTTAGGAGAGTGTCTTACTGCCTTAATGGCTCAAACTATCTTCTCACCAAACAAGCTTCCAGAATACGAGATGCTGACTTAACCAGTGCTAGCATTCAGGGTTCTAGCACACTGGCAAACCATGCCACCTTATGTACAGCTCTACTCTGAAACTCAATTTTGCACTGCGACTGTTTTTTTTTAATGTGAAATCTTAATTTCTCCATTGTCCACCTTCCCAAAGAAATTAAAGTGGAACACCTTTTTATTTTGTAAGGCAGGTCCTTGACCTGGTCAGCTTTTGTAAAGCATTCATTATGGGATTTGGTCTTCTACTATGGCTTATGTTTTGCTGTCACAGCGAATGGCCCAATTATGCTTGAAGTTGATCTGTGAAAGTGTCTATAGTAATGTGGAGATTAAACTTTTCAGGTCTTCTGCAATAACATGTGACAAAGGTAGTTAACTGCTGTTCAAGTGGGAAGTTGGCAGTCCCAATAAATTACTTTGCACAGAAGGAATAGATTGACCGAGCTTAGAAACCAAATTTCTGTGTAGAATATTGCAGAAGCGGGTATAATAGCCTCTTAGCAGCTGCCCTGGTGAATGTGCCACCAATAGTCTTTTAGATTATATACACTTTGTCTATGAAATCCTCACTCAGCCTTCCATGTGTCTACTGTTCAATGCCAAGTTGTCAAAAATGGAACATCTCACTGGATATGTTAGCAGTTTGAGGCAAGCAGGAGTCTAGATGGGTACAGCAACACCAATGTTCAATCTAATGGGGTTCTCTACTGGTTATAACACAATATTATATTTCATAATGAAGCAGACTTTTGTATAAAGCAACACAATAGATAACATAAAAGGTGGCAACAAATCAGATTTGCAGATATTACTTGATTATCTTTTGGAAAATCAGAAGCCTGATGGGGATACAGTTTGTGCACTGTGCACAAGTCCTAATGAAGTCTGCTCAATAACTTGTCTAGTGTCCTATGTATAATCCGGTTCTGCCTTTACTACAGTTCATTGAACCAGGTTATAGGGATGAGTTTTTAAATTTAAATGTTTTTTTTTTTTTAAATGTAACATTTGTTTGCCAATAAAATGCCTTGTCTTCCTTTTAACTTGTTTGGCTGGTTTGTTGCACAACTACATTAAATCCTTAGATGATGTAAGCCCCTTCAAATAACTTTTTAAATGCAAGACTGTTGCAATAAAAGGTATTGGTCTCCCAGCTCCCCCTCAGTGCTGCAGCCTATATCAGTCTTTGCAATTGGGGACAAAGGAAATAAACCTCAATTTTTTTTTTTTTTTTTTTTTTTTCTCCTGGGCATTTTAGACTGAACAGCCAATTTCCAGGTGGGGGGAAAGGCATTCACGGGGGCAGTTGGTGACAGATATTCAGAGTCGGTCCTCCGCACTGTAATCTAAAAGGGACTGGACTGTATTGATTGGTGCCCCTTTACAGCACAGTCCCTTTATATCAGTGTCCCCTGTATATTCAAAAAGACATCCCCCATCAAGCAGAGGGGCGCTCTCTTCTTGGACTGGGCGCATGTAGAGTGATTTAAATGTAATGACATATGGTCTAGTACAGTGGTGGGTAACTTTTTTTCTTTTTTCTCAACTGAGCCAAATCTCACCAAAACCACGATTGAAATTTTATTTTGAGAGCCACATTTTTAAAACTGAAAATTCATCCCCCCATATAGTAATTCATCCCCCCATATAGTAATTCATCCCCCCATATAGTAATTCATCCCCCCATATAGTAATTCATCCCCCCATATAGTGTCAATTCACTTACCTTTGCTCCGCGCTCCTCTCGCTGCGCCGTTCCGGTCTTCAGGGCGGACTGAGAGGAGAGGAGTTCGTCACGCTGCCCCGCCTACATCCTGACAGCCAATGTTTGCCACACTCCGGGCCGGATTAAAAGGTCCGCCGGGCCGTATGCCGGCCGTAGTTTGCCCATTGCTGGGCTAGCTGTAGAGTCCTGACTTTTGGGGCGGCCGCCGGAGGGGAGCGGGCACCCCCGGCACACAGAAGAGCCGCATTAATGTGTGTAAAGAGCCGCGGCTTGCCGACCACTGGTCTAGTATATATACAGCACTAACACATTGGTTACACCACCATGTAGGGGATGTGTTCAAAAATTGTACCATATGGCTTAACAAAATGCAATGCTAAAGATATCAAATAGGTACCAGTATAAGATGGATTCAGGAACCCAGTGCTTAACCTAAACAGCAGTTCTGGGAATTAGTCAGAAGTATAGTAATACTGCCATAATCTGTTAATTTCCCTGAATAGTGAACTATCACTAGTCTGTGTTTTACACAAGTGTAGTAATACTGCCATAATCTGTTTATTTTCCCTAAACTGCTGTTTAGGTTAAGCACTGGGTTCCTGAATCCATCTTATACTGGTACCTATATTTGATATCTTTTTAGCATTGCATTTTTTTGTTAAGCCATATAATACAATTTGAGAAAAATGGTGACTTGTTCAATACTTATTTTACCTGCTATATATACAGTGCATTGAACAATGTGTTGCTTTTTGAGATCCTTTTTTGCATCAGTTTGTCAGACTGCTTCTATTTTAAGCGATTTCTTGATTTAACAGGTCTGGCAGTAATCAGGTCTGATTGTGGCAAGTTTAATTTAACTCCGCTTTCCAAAAAAGTGGTTAATCACAGTTCATTCGTTGTTTAGCAAGGCATGGGGGGTTGAGGCAGGTTTTGGACAGCCTTGCCCCCCACTTTTTTTTTATTAAATTTTAACCATTTCAATACCATGCAATTTTACAGCTTCCTGCCCAGACCAATTTTCAGCTTTTAGTGCTGTTGCACTTTGACAATTGTGTGGTCATGCAACATTGTACCCATAGGAAATTTTTCATTTTCCCCACAAATAGAACTCAGGAGTGATTAATTACCACCAAAAGAAAGCTCTTTTATTTTTTTGCACTATAAACGAAAAGACCGAACATTTAGAAAAAAATAAGATTTTCTTTATTATAAAATTTTGCAAATAAGTAATTTTCTTAAAGTTAGGCAAAAATTTATACTGCTCCATACCTTTGGTAAAAAAAGACAAATCTGTGTATTCGTCTGTGTGAAACTTATAAAGTCTACAAGCTATGGCACCTATCATTGCAAATTGATCACACATGAAGCACTGATGGCCTATTTCATTTCTTGAGGCCCTAACATGCTAGGAAAGTACAAATAGCCCCCAAAAGACCCCTTTTTGGAAAATAGACAGTCCAAAGTATTTAGTAAAAGACATGGTGAGTTATTTGAAGTTGTAATTTTTTTCCCACAATTCTTTGGAAAATGAATAAATTATTTTTTTTCCATGCATAATTGCCAATATAACAAGTTATTTCTCACACCTGGCATAGACATACTTGCAATTGCACCACAAAACACATTCTGCTACACTTCCTGAGTATTGTGATACCACACATGTGAGACATTTCCACAGCCTGGCCACATACAGAGACCCAACATCCAAGTAGTACCTTCACACATTGTAGGAGAATAGAAGTGGCATAAATTACACATCTAATTTTCTGACTACCTATCAGTTTTGAAGGCCCTGAAGCACCAGGATGGTAGAAACGCCCACAAAATGACCCCATTTTGGAAAGCAAACATCCCAAGGTATATTCTATCAGGCATAATGAGTCTTTTGAACATTTTTTTTTTTTTTCCAAATGTTTTAGAAAATGTGGAAAGAAAAATGAACTTTTTTTCACACAAAGTTGTCAATTTCTAAGATATTTCTAACACGCAGCATGTACATACAAGAACTATGCCCCAAAATGCATTCTGCTACTCCTTCTGAGTATGGTGATGCTACATGTGTGAGACTTTTCCGCAGCTTGGCCACATACAGAGACCCAACATCCAAGTAGCACCTCCATGCATTCTAGGAGCATAAAAGGGGCATAAATTACACATCTAATTTCCTGACTCCCTATCAGTTTTTAAGGCCCTGGAGCACCAGGATGGTAGAAACACCCACAAAATGACCCCATTTTGGAAAGCAAACATCCCAAGGTATGTATCGGGCATAATGAGTTTTTTTTTTTTTTTGAACATGTTGTTTTTTTTCCACTTTTTTTAGAAAATGTGGAAAAAAATGAATTTTTTTTACACAAAGTTGTCAATTTATAGGATATTTCTTCTATACTCAAATACATTTTACTACTCCTCCTGAACATGACAATACCACATGTGAAACCTTTTCACAGCTAAAGAAAGGATAAGCAAAAGATTAACTATGGGTTTTAGGAGAGCATTGGACCAGGAAGCAGGCAAAAGCAACAGGATTCGACCAGGCAGCAGGCAGGAATATGGTGGATAAACAAGCCAGGGTCAGAACAGGCAGCAGGCTGAGATCTAGGTAGAAGGAAGAAACATGGTCCATAAAAAGTTCTAGGTCAGTCCAGGCAGAAGGCAGAGATATGGTCAGCACAGCCAAAATATTGGTCCAGACAACAGGCAGGAACATGGTCCATAAAGTCCTAGGTCTGTACAGGCAGCAAGCAGAGATATGATTAACCTGTGTTGGTTTGTATTGGTCCAGGCAGCAGGCAGGAACATGGCCCGAAAGTTTTGGGTCACTACAGGTAGCAAGAGGAGATATGGTCAGCACAGCCAAAGTATTGGTCCAGGCAGCAGACAGGAACATCGGGCTTAGGGCCTTGATCAGGTAGGACTGGGGCACGGGTAGAGGCTTCGTCCCACCCAATCTATTCGAAGCCTCCGGACAACAGACCCTATTCCGGGACTAACAAAACCCGGAGAAAACAAAAAACTGTTTTTTTTTATCTATTCTGAAGCCCCTCACATATGCGAGACCCCTGTGTTATCTTGAATCCCACTACTGCAGTAGCAGGGCAAAAGATCAATCCAAGCAGCAGGCAAAAAACATTGTCGATTTAACAGGCCAAGGTCAGTCCAGGAAAAAGGCATAAACGTGGTTGATAATCCAGACGGCAGGCAGAAGCATAGTTGATAAACAAGCCATGGTCAGTTTTGGTGGAAAGCAGAAATGTGGTGTAGAGGCAATTCAGACGGCAAGCAGAGGCATTGTCGGTAAACAGGCCAGGGTCAGTTAAGGTAGAAGGCAGAGGCATGGTAAATCAAGGCAGTAGGCAAAAGATCAGCACAGATAACAAAATGGGGAAATTGCAGGCTGTTGAAAATATGGGGAACTAATATCTTATTAAAGTGTGATAATGTTTGAAGCAGTCTCCGAAGCATAGGCATGGTTGGGAGGGACATTGGGGAAATGAACACTGGTGTCTTTCCTAATTCCCCTTCTGCTGCATACCTTACATGTTTTTCGACGTCTTCTTCCTGTTTCTGATGGTGGAATTCTCTCAGGGAAATGGCGTTCATGCAGTCTGCTGACACAATCGGAGCGAATGGTTTGTGGTGGAGATCCTTGCTGATAGATTAGGGCAATGATGACATCTTCAGTGTATTTAAAGAGGTGGCTAGGTCTTTCAGTTGATTTTTGATAGATTATGTATTAATTATAAATTGCCATGTGGAAAAAGTATATTTCAGCTTTTTTGTACCAGTAGAGGGACTTCCTTGATGGTAAGTATGGCTGCAGCATGCGATCGGTTAAATCCACCCCCCCATGATTTGATTATAATTGAGGATACACTCTGGCTTTTGGACTTCCCCTCGTCTTCTATGAATGTCCACCATGATGTCATTATGGATAGTGGACAGGACATAAACATCTCTCCTATCCATCCATTTCACGGCCAGCACTTCCTCGTTCCTAACACTTGCAGATTCCCCTCTTTGTAGAGTCGCTCTAATTAAACTTTGTGGGAAGCCCTTCCTGTTCGGACAGTACCGCAGGCCGTTGTTTTTTCAAGGTACAGGTGGCGGAAAAGGGGCAGGCTTGTGTAATAATTGTCAAGATAGATGTGATACCCCTTTTGGAGGAGTGGAAAGGTCAGGTCCCAGACAATTTTGCCACTTATGCCAATGTAGGTTGGGCACCCAGGGGGCTGCAGGTGGGAATCTTTGCCTTCATACATGCGAAAGGCATGCACATAACCCGTGGCACGTTCACACAGCTTGTTGAGCTTTAGTCCATACCTGGCCCTCTTACTGGGCATGTATTGCTTGATTCCCAGCCGGCCAGTAAAGTGGATAAGAGATTTGTCCACACAGATGTTTTGGTCAGGGACATAAACTTCAGAAAATATTCTAGAAAAAAAATAATTAGGGGGTGAACTTTGTACAGTTTGTCAAAGCCTGGCTGATCTCGGGGAGGGCACAGGGAATTAGCACTGAAATGCAGGAAACGCATTAACATGTCATAATGTGACCTGGACATTACGAATGAAAATATGGGAATGTGATGGATGGGGTGGGTGGACCAATATGAATGTAGTACTTTTTTTTTTTTGTAAGCCCCATGTTGACCGTAAGGCCCAAAAACAATCTAAGCTCTTCTAGTGTTAGCGGTCTCCACTCGAATGGATGGGCATAACACGAATTGGGGTTGGCTGCAATCAATTTTTGGGCAAATAGGTTGGTTTGATCGACAATTGACTGAAGGAAACTATCAGGGAAAAATAAATTTAAAAAAATCAATTGGGGAAAAATTTTCTGTGTTGAGCTGCACTCCTGGTTGTGCGGTGAAAGGTTGGATTGTAGCTGATCCTGTGTTGGAAGGCAGCCACAGAGGGTTTGCAAGAGAGTTTGGGAGGCAAGTTTGGGACCTGACTCTTGGGGTCTGGTGTGATATCCCAGTGCTGGTACTGGGCCTGTCATCCTGGGTTCTAGCTCTGTTGGTATTTTCTGACTGACAATTTGTGTGTAATGGCACTTGTATGTTGGCGCTGCTCGTTGTTGCCTGCTCTTCAGAGCGTCTTATTCTTTTAGTAGGGACTACTTCCTCTTCCGATTTGGTCACCGATCCACTGCTTTCTCTTGGCTCGTAATCCAAATCAGAATCGGACGGTGAGAGCTCCCCCGCTGCTCTCGTCCGTCATGCTCAGGATTTGGAAAGCCTCCTCACTAGAATAATATTTTTTTTACATGTTGGCAGTATGTCAGGCAACTGTAATGGGTACACTACTGATGGGCTGCAGTGATGGTGGCTTTGATGGGTAGGCTGATGACAGGTACACTGACAGGCTGCACAGTTGTATGCGCTGACAGGTACGCGGTGATGGGCTGCGGACAGGTACACTGTGATGGGCTGCGGACAGGTACACTGTGATGGACTGATGACATGTACACTGTTATGGGCTGACAGGTACACTCTGGCAATCTATAATGTGCTGCACTGTACTGAGCTGTAATTCACGGTTCCCCTTCTCCTCACACAGGATCCGTGTGTGAGGAGAAGTGGTGACAACAAGTGACAGCTCTTTGTTTATACTTCTGATCGGCTGTGATAGGACACAGCCGATCTCAGGGTAAACAGCCAATTGTATTGGCTGTTACCCTAATCAGGGAAAGCGCTGTGTCCATGGGACACAGCTGACGAGACCGGCTCGCTGCGCGCCACCGGGGGCGCTTCCGGGAGGAAGCCAAGTGACAGCTCGTTGTTCCTACTTCAGATCAGCTGTGATAGGACACAGCCGATCGCAGGGTAAACAGCCAATAGTGTTGGCTGTTACCCTCATCAGGGAAAGCGCTGTGTCCATGGGACACAGCGGACAAGAGACCGGCCCGATGTGCGCCGCTGGGGGTGCGCTTTGGGGGCGTGTCCGGGAGGATGCCAAATGGCCTGTACCTGAAAAGCTGGAGCACTTTTGAAGCCGCCAAACAGCTATTGGCCGGGTGGCTAATGGTTAAACTGCATTTTATATTATCGTGCAATAAATTTTTTTTGTTTTGCAACATTAAAGGATCAAACTGGTTGGGGGCAAATACTTTCACAGCCAGGAGCAGACTGACAACTCATGGGGCCCCTCGGGCAATAGGGGATCATGGGGCCCCTGTGTCCTTGCCCAAACTCAAAGCCTATGAAAAAGGTACCAGGGCATCTCATGGGGCTTCCTACTGGCCCTTGGGCAGTGCCTGAGTTTCCAAATGGTCAGTCTGCCCCTGTTCACAGCACTGTATATAGTTACAACCTGCACCCTGTAATGAGGTTTTGAATATCTTTGTCCAATAAGACATAATTATCTGACATATTTCATTCATTGAGATGACTATACATTTTCTTTAAGAAACTAAAGCCTAAGTTTAGCTTAAAGTTATAACCAGGCACTGGACTACATAAATATGGAGGAGGAGGTATTTCCGTCTTTTACAAGAAGTTTATGTTCACTTTCGGCTGGGTGTTGTGTTGCAGTCAGCATGCAGAGAACTATATCCAGAGCAGCCTATGGATTTCTTCAGCAGAATGCTGAGGAAAATGGCATTTGAAGTGCAGAAAGTAAGACATATTGTGTTGCTCATGGACCTTTCACACTAGGAGAGACGATGAGGTAAACTGGTCTGCTTTAGATTTGTTGGGCTGAAAATACACCAGAAAGGGTCAGGAAATTTGTTACCATTCTGCTACCAAAAATTCCCCTAGCAAAAGGAGGCCTTGCTGAGCTTAGGTGAGCCTCTTGTTTGCTGCACTCATTCAAGCAAACCTGTGCTTTCTAATGCATTGCAAAACATCCTCCATCACAATGCTAAAGCAGTATTAAACCCAAAAGAAAATATTTATTATATTGCTGCTTTCCAATTCTGAGATGTGGTGGTTGCATTTGTTTTCTTTTTTTCTTTTTAGGCTTTCTTTCCTTTTTATTTTTACCTGCTAATCCTGCTCTTAATTGTTTTTAATCTTGCAGATGTAGCAAGTACAGGGATGAGACAAACCAATTAAGACAGAGGGGTACTTACAAAAATCAGTTTTTATTCATGTGATTTCCAATGGGAACCAGCCCTTAATATTAAGGTGGGGAATGCGCCTGAAGGGGCTAAAACCCAGCATGGGGAAAGAGCCGACGAGATGGAGGAGGCTTTTGAGCAGTGTGATCTATACTAAAACATGCTCTCTGGTTCATACATTTCCATCGAACCCCCCATTTGCATTCAGCTGTTGAAAGTGTTTTGTTTTTTCCCCTACCGTCTTTCAGGCCAGCACTCTGAGAGACCTCGGCTCCTCCCCATCTGAGGAAACACCTCCACCTACAATAAAAAAGCTCCACTCCCCTCTGACCTCAGTTCAGGTGTTTCCTCCGGTGGGGAGACACGAGGAGGCGCAGGACGACGATAGGGGAGCCGAGGGCCGGATAGCCGGCTGTGAGGCCCGACGCAGCCGGGAGTGAAGGCCGGAGTGTCCGGCTGCATATCCTCCCAGGGCAGGCTGCCAGCAGTGAGAGTGCATCCCGGGGGACGGGACAGGGCACTTACCTGCTCTTCGCCCCCCGACCCCCTCTGGCGAGGGGGGGTGTCGGGGTGGCCGTGGTGAGGTCTGGGGAGGATCGGGGGGAGTTCCGCTCCTTCCCATGCTGGCGGTCTGAGGGCTTTACCGGGCCGGACGTCGGGAGACGGCGGTTTCTGGCGGAAGGGGCGGGGCTTCGCCCAGGGCCGCGACTTCCGCTTCCGGTCGCGGCCTTCACACCACGGCGGCGCGAAATTCTAATATGGCGGTGCGGTGCACAGCGGTCTGGGGGACAGACCTGCACCAGGCGACCACCCTCCGGTACGGGATGTCGGAGGCACCGGGACCAGGAGATGCCAGCACCAGCCAGTCACAGGTAAGGTGCCTCAGTGGAGGCCTCCCCTACCTGTGGGCCCCTAGCAGAAGGTAGGGCAAGGGGTCTGCGGTTTTTCAGGCCCTTGTTGCTCTGCCGGGAAGCAGGGGGGGGGGGGTGTTTAGTGTCGGACTGATTGGGCTTCCCTCCTCCCCCCTTTTCTTTTGTGTCTTGCAGGGCAAGGCCCGAGCTTAACTTAGGCACCAGGAGCCCAAGCGGAGATGCCCTTCCTGTAAGGAAGTTTTAAAAGAATCTTGGCGAAAGGTTCTTTGTGGCCCATGTATACAGGGGTTGGTGAGGGAGGAGAAGCCGGAACAGGGGGACCTAGCTAGGTCAGTGAAGGAGTTGGCTACCACCTTTGACTCCTTCAAGTCCCTCATGGAGAGGTTTGCCCTCCCATTACCTACACTTCCCCCCCCCCCCCCAGGTGGCTTCGGTGAGTCGTCGGGAACCCCTTATGACTGGGGAGGAACCAGTGGGGGACTCCCAGTCTGAGGAGGAATCAGCGGGTGAGGGTCCCTCGGAGGAGGGGAGGGGCCCCTCCCGGTATAAGTTGACCCTAGAGGAGGTTGATGAGCTCCTGGGGGCTATATACGAAACCCTGGACATTAAGGAGGAGGTTAAGGCCTTATCTCTCCACGACCAAATGTATCAGGGATTGGAGGAGCACCAGCACAGAATGTTTCCTGTGCATGACATTTTGGTAGACACGATTAAGAAGGAGTGGCAAGACCCGGAAAGGAAACCGTTCTTCTCAAAAGCATTGAGGAGGTGGTTTCCGTTTTCGGAAGACCCGGAGGCGGTCTGGAACAAGAGCCCCAGGCTAGATGCGGCCTTTTCCCAAACAACCAGGAGAACTGACCTAGCGTTTGAGGACATGGGGGTCTTACCAGACTTATTGGACAGAAGGGCAGAGTCTCTCCTTAGGAAGGCCTGGGACTCGACCCTGTACAACCTGAAGCCGGCCATGGCTACGACAGTGGTAGCCAGGAACTTAGAGTATTGGCTTACGCAATTACAGGCCCATATTGTGGCAGACTCTCCCAAGGAAAAAATCTTGGCCTCTTTTGAGACCCTTTTGCAAGGAGTGGGGTATATTGCGGATGCTTCCGCAGAGTCGGTGAGATTGGGGGCCAGGTCTGCTGCCCTGACTAATTCAGCCAGAAGGGCGCTGTGGCTAAAGACATGGCAGGGGGACATCACTTCAAAAGTTAGGTTATGCGGCATCCCCCTCACAGGAGACTGTCTGTTCGGCCCGGGGTTGGAGGAATTATTGGACCGGACAGCTGATAGGAAAAAGTCCTTCCCCCTCAAGAGGAAAATGCAGGAGGGGGGGACACGGAAGGCCTGCCCGGCAAAGAGGCTGAGCCTGCGACCGCCTGGTCAGGGTAGGTCGGCTGGACAGAGAGGTAGGGGAAGAGGGGGGAGCGATTTTTCGCCCTCCTGAGCAGCCCCAAAAACCAAGGTGACTTGGTTCCTCCTGTGGGGGGAAGATTGGCGGCATTCCTCCCACAGTGGGAAGCCGTGGTCACCAGCCCCTTCATTTTGGATGTCATCCGAAGGGGTTACCGGTTAGAATTTCTGAGACCGCCACCCGAGACTTTTCTGGTGACGACCCGTCCAAGGGATCCGACGAAGGACGCGGCTCTGGTGGGCGCTTTGGAGATTCTGGAGTCCCAGGGGGTCATCTCCAGGGTTCCAGTAGCGGAGCGAGGGAAGGGAGTTTATTCCCATGTGTTTGTGGTTCAAAAGCCGTCTGGGGCGTTCAGACTGATTTTGAACCTGAAACCCTTGAACAAGTCAGTGCGTTACCGGAGGTTCCGCATGGATTCCATTTTTACGATCAGGTCCCTAATCCCACCAGGTGCATTCATGGCATCCATAGACTTGAAGGACGCCTACCTACACGTGCCCGTGGCGGAAGCCTCTCAGAGGTTCCTCAGGTTGGCAGTGGGGGGGGAGGAAGGAATTCGACACTGGCAGTTCAGGGCTCTTCCATTCGGCCTTTCCTCCTCGCCAAGAGTATTCACCAAGGTTCTGTCGGAGGCACTGATTTCTATCCGCTTGAGGGGGATTTCAGTGGTGGCCTATCTGGACGATTTGCTGCTCTTCGCGGATTCAGAGGCTCACTTACGGCAAGACCTGGTTATAGTGAGGAACCATCTGGAAAGCTTGGGGTGGATTTTGAATCTGGAGAAGTCCTGCCTGGTGCCTTCTCAGAAGGTGATTTACTTGGGCTACACTCTAGACTCGGTAGACCAAAAGACCAGCCTGACTTTGGAAAAAGTCACCAAGTTGGAGGCCGGAGTCAGATTACTGCAGGGGAGCAGGTCGATGTCCATAAGACAGGCCATGTCGGTACTTGGATTGCTGACAGCGTCCATTCCGGCGGTTCAGTGGGCAGGTCTGCATATGCGTCCCCTCCAGTTGTGGATCCTGAGGGTTTGGGACAGGAAGTGTCACTCCCTAGAACGCAGGGTCTTGGTGCCCCCCAGTGTGAAAAGGTCTCTATGGTGGTGGAGGAGATCGTCCAGCATAACTCAGGGGCTGTTGTGGTGCTTTCCGATTTACGCGGAGGTCACTACGGATGCCAGGGGCTGGGGAGCCCACCTGGGAAATTTGGTGACTCAGGGGGAATGGTCCTTAGGGCAGAAGGACAAATCCTCGAATTGGAAGGAATTGAGGGCAGTGTGGGAGGCTCTGCACTCCTTCCAGGCGGGGGTCACGGGCCAGCACGTGCGTGTCCTGACGGACAATGCCACGGCAGTGGCTTATATAAACAGGCAGGGAGGGACGCGGAGCAAGGCCCTCGGGGCCTTAGCGACGACACTGTTGTCCTGGGCAGAGCTGAATTTGGCGTCCCTGTCTGCGATACACTTAAAGGGGGAGCTGAACCAGAAGGCAGACTTCCTGAGCAGGACTCGGCTCAGGGAGTCGGAATGGGCCTTGAACCCCGATGTCTTTCAGGAGATTGTGCGAAGGTGGGGATCCCCGGATGTGGACCCTTTTGCCTCCGGAAGGAACAACAAGGTCCCAAATTTCTTCTCTCTCTCCCGCTGGGACGGGTCCAGAGCGGTGGACGCATTAGGTCAGAGGTGGGACTACCGGCTTTGTTACGCCTTTCCCCCGGTTCCTTTGCTCCCCCTGGTCCTGAGGAAATTCAGGACAGAGGGGACCTCGTTAATCCTGATAGCTCCCTTCTGGCCGCGGCGGGCGTGGTTTGCGACCCTGAAGAGTTTGGCCTCTCGTCCACCCTGGGAGCTGCCACCAAGAGTGGAGGCGGGAGCGGACAAGGGATTGTCTGTCAGCACGCTCAAGGGCCAGGTCTCGGCCCTCAGTGTGTTCTTGGAGACGCCCCTGGCCAGGGAGGCGTTGGTGAGTAGGTTTTTCAAAGCTCTGGTGAGGCAGAGGCCTCCGAGGTCCAGACCATTTCCGGTGTGGGATTTGGCCAAGGTGCTCGGGGGGATGACTAGGGCTCCGTTCGAGCCCTTGGAGTCCTGTCCGATAGGTGAGCTCACCATTAAGACAGCTTTTCTGGTGGCGATTACCACGGCGAGGAGGGTGTGTGAGATGGAGGCCCTCTCGATCAGAACACCCTATCTCCGTATTTTTTCAGACAGGATCGTTTTCAGACCAGACCCGTCCTTCATTCCGAAGGTAGCTCGGAGTTTCCAGAGGGAACAGGACATTGTCCTTCCCTCATTTTTTCCTGACCCGGTGGGGGTAGATCAGGAGAGGTATCATTGTTTAGATGTCAGAAGGTGCGTTCTCCAGTATCTAGAGAAATCTAGGGAGTTCAGAAGCACCGAATCCCTTTTTGTTTTTTTTAAGGGGGCTAGAAGAGGCAAGAAGGCGTCTAGAAGGACGCTGGCCAGCTGGCTGCGGCTGGCGATTACAGGAGCATATCAGGCAGAAGGCCTGGAGGTCCCGGAGGGTATCAAGGCACATTCCACCCGAGCTGTGGCGGCTACCCAGGCAGAGTTAGCAGGGGTTTCCCCAGGGCAGATTTGCAGAGCGGCAACATGGTCCAGCTATGACACATTTGCCAAGCATTACAGACTGGACCTGGTCTCGGTGCAGGAGCAGGACTTTGGTCGTAAGGTCTTACAAGCAGTTAGCCCGCCCGAAGGGTGAGTACTCGCTTATCCTCTCAGAGTGCTGGCCTGAAAGACGGTAGGGGAAAAACCAAGTTACACTTACGGTAACGTCTTTTCCAGGAGTCTTTCAGGCCAGCACCGGTTTCCCACCCACTGTTGATATTGGTTATGTGAAGATGGCTTATTATGATTATGTTGTCTCGCATTGTGTCTCCCCAGATGACCGGAGGATGCTTGGAGAACTGAGGTCAGAGGGGAGTGGAGCTTTTTTATTGTAGGTGGAGGTGTTTCCTCAGATGGGGAGGAGCCGAGGTCTCTCAGAGTGCTGGCCTGAAAGACTCCTGGAAAAGACGTTACCGTAAGTGTAACTTGGTTTTTTTTTTTTTGTTTGTTTGTTTTTTTTTAAATTTAACTTTTATTGAACAATTAGCCTTTAACACACAAAAAGGTGTACAGTAAGTAATGATACAGTCTCACTAGAATCGGAAGTGCAAAGTACTGAAGCGAAGGCATCAAATTATCAATCAGGTAGGATATCAGGAAACATCTGATAACAATGCTTAGGTAAAAAGTGACCTGGCGTATTCCAGTGTAAACCACAAAGTGAGAGAATCAAAAACAGGAGCTTGAAAATGACCGCTATGGAGTGTAGACCAAAGGCTGCAGTAAGTAACCAACCACAAGAACAGAAGGAAAGGGAACCAAAGAGTCCGTGTGAAGACAGAAGAACGAGGGGTAGACAGCAAAGTTAGTATTGAGGCAGATGCAGAAGTATAGTGCCTTGAAAAAGTATTCATACCCCTTGAAGTTTTTCCACATGTTCTCATGTTACAACCAAAAACAAATGTATTTTATGTGATCGACCAACACAGGAGAACATAATTGTGAAGTGGAAGGAAAATGACAAATTGTTTTAAAAATGTTACAAAATGTATAAATCTGTGAAACGTGTGACATGCATTTGTATTCAGCCCCTGGAGTCAATACTTTGTAGAACTACCTTTTGCTGCAATTATAGCTGCAAGTCTTTTTGGGGATATCACTAAAAGACATCTACATAGGGACATTTTTGCCCATTCTTTGCAAAATAGCTCAAGCTCTGTCAGACTGGATGGAAAGTGTTTTTGAACAGCAGTTTTCATGTCTTGCCACAGACTCTCAATTGGATTTAGGTCTGGACCATTCTAACACATGCTTTGATCTAAAACCATTCCATTGTAGCTCTGGCTGTATGTTTCGGGTCATTGTCCTGCTGGAAGGTGAACCTCCGCCCCAGTCTCAAGTCTTTTGCAGACTCTAACAGGTTTTCTTCTAAGATTGCTCTGTATTTTGGCTCCATTCATCTTCCCATCAACACTGACCAGCTTCTCTGTCCCTGCTGAAGAAAAGCATCCCCACAACATGATGCTGGCACCACCATGTTTCACAGTGCGGATGGTGTGTTCAGGGTGATGTGCAGTGTTAGTTTTCATGAGCACACAGCTAATAGTTGTCCTGTGGACAGATTCTCCCACCTGAGCTGTAGATCTCTGCAGCTCCTCCAGAGTTACCATGGGCCTCTTGGCTGCTTCTCTGATTAATGCTTTCCTTGCCCGGCCTGTCAGTTTAGGTGGACGGCCATGTCTTTGTAGGTTTGTGGTTGTTCCATACTCTTTCCATTGTCAGATGATGGGTTGACCAGTGTTCCATGAGATGTTGAAAGCTTGGGATATTTTTCTTCAGCCTTCTTGATGCTGTTTGTTTACTAATGTTCTCTAACAAACCTCTGAGGGCCTCACAGAAGATACTGAGATTAAATTACACACAGGTGGCCTCTATTTACTAATTAAATTACTTCTGAAGGCAATTGGTTCCACTAGATTTTAGTTAGGGGATCTCTGAGAAAGGGGGCTGAATACAAATATCTTTTCAGATATTTGTAAAAAAAAGTTTGAAAACCATTTCTTTTTTTCTTCCACTTCACCATTTATGTGCCACTTTGTGTTGGTCTATCACATAAAATCCCAATAAAATACATTTTATGTTTTTGGTTGTAACATGACAATGTGGAAAATTTCAAGGGGGATGAATATTTTTTCAAGGCACTGTACCTTTTTTTTTTTTTTTTTTTTTTTTTTTTTTTTTTTTTTTTTTTTTTTTAAATATATTCCAGGTATAGCAGAGCAGATGACTAAAGCTACATGTACAGTAGTAGAATTTCAAATGAGAACATTCAAATGTTGTCTGAAAGTATTTCAAAGTTATGTTTTTAATAAAAACATAATGCTTTTTACATTCAATTTTTGGAATAAATGAACTTTCATTGAAATTCACATTTCAGTGTTCAAAATTAGTACATTCGAGAAACATTTTCCATTCTGCCCCTTTGAATTTTCTTGTCACTGTGGTTAAAAATGAATGTTGGTTTGGCACTCCACTAATGTTTAGAAAAATGAACAAACCACCTTAGAATGAAAAAAAAGTCAAATGAAATTCTAGAGTATGCCCAGCTTAAATCATTGTGATAGTGTGTGCAATTCACCAGGATGCTCACATGTAGAAAGTCCATAGGTGTGTAAATGTCATGTCACTGCTTCTCCTGCTCCAGGTAGCTGAACAGAGCGACAGGGAGGTTTTCATAAAGGTGGGCATGAAAGTGAATGGATAAAGACAGGTGTACTTTTTAGTTGGCCAGGGACTCATTTTAGTTTGGATTTATTTGTGCTAGGCAATATAGATTTGCTTTAAATTCCAAGTAAAAAAAGAGCTAAAATGCAAATATTTTACCAGGTTAAAAAAAAAAAAGTGAATTTTTTAAGTACAGAAGCTTGCAAAGTATTGCACCTGCAATCAGTGGATCCTGGGTGCAAAGTCAGGCTCCTGCAAACACATCCTCCAGTCTTCTTTCAGTTAGAAAGCTCATAGATTTCATGGACCCTCAGTCCATTGAGAACTACAAGCCGGCTGCCACGGTGGAAGATGGGACTTGTACTTTATTCATTCACAAATCTCTGCATGAATGACATGGCCGTGCAGGTGGGATCCCACCACCAATATAAAATGTGCCAGCAGCTGTGGGGGAAGATGAACCCCTGCCTGTCACAAAAGCAGGGAGGGGGGTCTAGGGGAGTGAAGGTTTTCAGTCCTTAGCAACACATTACGCCCTATTTAAAGAACAGGTTCACCTTTTGGTTAAATTTTACACCCATATTCAGAGGTGTAATATGCAGTGGCGTCCCGAGGCAGGTGTGGTCCACACGGGGTGACACCGGACCTGCTCCACAAAAAGGTAAGTTGGGTGACACCGACCACACGGGGGTGACACTGGACCCGCTTCACAAAAAGGTAAGTTGTAAAGCAAGCTGACGATCCCCGCAGGATGGATCGGATCCATCCTGCAGGAATCGTCGGCTTTCTTTACAACTTACCTTTTCTTGGAGTGGGTCCGTTATCACCCTGTATAGGTTGCATGCCGACGATCCTGCGGGGATCGTCGGCATGCAACCTATATGGGGTGACACCAGTGTAACGACAAGATGTATCTCCCATGTAGATGTCCCCCCCCCCCCCCCCCCCCCCCCCCCGCTATCATCGATTGCTCGTGCCTGAAACCGGGACATGCGCAGTTGCTTCAGGGGAGACACATCTTGCCACTACACCCGGACCCGCTCCAAGAAAAGGTAAGTTGTAAAGAAAGCCGACGATCCTCGCAGGATGGATCTGATCTGCGGATTGAGCTTAATGGATCGGAGTCCGATCCATTATGCTCAATCCGCAGATCCAATTTATTCTGCGGGGATCGTCTGAGGGGGTGTCACCAAGTGTTATTGCACCGGGTGGCACCAACCCTAGGGACGCCTCTGGTAACATGTAACCCCCCCATACCCCCTGATCCGCCTAATAACAGCAGACAGGGAACCCTTCCTGATCTACCCTGTGACAGCGGGCAGGAGATCCTCTCCCTGCACCTGCTGTCACAATTCAAAAACAGCGTGGCTGTGTGGGGCTCCACCGTCACAGTTGCATTGTTCATAGAGTTCTGTGAATGAACCACAAGTCCTACCTGCCACTGTGGTGAGCACTCAAAAGTTCATGGATTCTTCCTGCTCTCGAGTAACTGCCTGCCCTTATAGGAGGTACTGGCAGACAGTGTACAGAGAGTCTGCAGGTGCCTGACATTGCACCTGTGGTCTCATGATCACAGGTGCAATGCTCTGCCGACCCCTAAGACAAAAGCACTTTTGTTACCCGCAAAAAAAATGTACATTTATTGTTTTTTAAAAAGTGAACTTATTTTTGAAGTGCTAGGATCTCAGCCGCAGAAGGGTTCAAGTCTCAAAATCCTCTGGATCTTCTCAAGAGATTACCATGAAGAATTGAACAAAGATGGTTGGATTGTCCCAAGTCACTGGCCCATGTGGACCTGTCCTGCATATTACGCAGGTACTGCCAGCTAAGGGTCACCTGTAGCACCATTGGGCATACTTAGTTTTCTAATGGTAGCCAGGATGTTTTGAGTTTGTTCAGATGATGGGTCTGTTGAGGGAATCTTTCGGTATATCTGCAGAATGACCAAAGATATTACATTATTAAATAATATCAAACTAGTAATAAATTACTAAAGAAATGCCACACAATTGAAAGTTTGTGTCTCCAAACTAGCCGGCACAGCTCTCCAGCTCTCACTGGGCTAATACCCTGCTAGACAATGATCTGCATCCCCTGACAATGTGTACATTGCACTGCATTCTGGTGTGAATCGGTCCTAAAGTGTACGTTAAGGCACAATGAAAAAAAAAACAAAAAAAACAAACCATATTCAGTACTTCTGGACACTGCCCCATGTTGTAACCCTTTACAAAAGCTGCAAGTACTAAAAATACCAGTGCACTCCTAACTTCCTATTTGGGCTGACAACAGTCCTTCTGCTGCACTCAAATCCCAGTCAGTGTTGTCATCCCTGCCTGCTGAACAAGAGCTTCACCTCGTCTTTGCTTCTATTCATGTGCAGACATTGAATACTTTCCCAGCAAAACAATGCTGCTGCCTTGACTCCCAAAAGCCTTCCCACTCACTGTGTGTAGAGATAGGGCTCTTGGATGATGTAGTTCTGGGAGGCATTCCTATGTCAATAAGAATTGAGCTCCCAGCAAGAATGGTTTAGGCCTGGTGGGGATTACACAGGGCATAATAAAAGCAGTTTCTCACTACATGCACAAGAAAAAAAATTGCTGGGACATGTCCTAGGGTGGCAAAGGAAGGTTTGGGGGTAAATTTGAGTCATGCTAAAACAAACTTTTTAATATCTGCATTAAAGCAGACAACCATAATCATTCTTAAGGGTTTAAAATATAGAAGACATCCATACCTCCTCCATATACTGACATGTGATGGCTTTTACAGCCTGCATGGTTGTAGTGTTCATCATCAGAGTCACAGTCTGACCCTTTCGGATCTTCACTTTTCTTTTAAACACTTGCTGGTTGTTGTAGCATGTGGCCAATGTAGCGATTGCCATCATCTAAAAACACATACATGGTAGACAGTTATGGTCAAACCAAACACAACTGACCAGTTTTGTGGTCTAGGTACGGACAGACAGGATCCAGGTTCTTGACCTTCACAGCTGTTAAGCAGAACAGGGTGGTCAAGAACACATCCCCAGCCTACTGATTGGACAACGAAGGAACCACTTTTATGAGGGGGGATGACTACGCTTAAGAGCTGTAATTCCTAAACCCTTCCTACAATTTGGATGGACATACCCTCAAATTAAACCTGAGAGTGTGCACTTTCAGCCCATATCCATTATATAACTATAGCTTGAATGTGTTATAATAAAATATCTAAAATATAAATAAAACTAAAATTGTGCCTGTGTCCAAATATATATGGACCTAACTGTATGTTCATCTCCTTATTCTTTGGTTGGATAACATGATGGCAAGGCTCTTTCTGTAGGGATGGGAAAGAACTATGGGATGCTGCTAAGAACATGACCTGGACACAGTTCTCTGTAGCATTATCCTGTGAGCTCAGTCCACCGCCGGGCCGGTCCTTCATGCCTTTGGGTCACAGGAAATGAATTGAATGATGCTGGGCATTATCCAACCCAGAAGGGGACCAGCATTGGATGGCAGAGCAGAGTCTGCATGGGACAGCACTGGAGATTGGGTGAGCATTGCAATGGGAGCTGCATTCTTATTTTAACTTTTGTAGGGAATTTTTTTTTTTTTTAAATGCTGCAGTTGTGCAGCAATCATCCATGACTTGGGAGATCATCCATGACTTGGGAGATCATCCATGACTTGGGAGATCATCCATGACTTGGGAGATCATCCATGACTTGGAGATCATCCATGACTTGAAAGATTATCTGTTCTTATTCATTACAAAACCACTTAACACTACCATTTACTGTAATATGGTCGTAGTAGTTGGTGCACTTACCAGCGGGACTGCACAGAATTTGAACACTCTCTGGTTTTGCAGTCGGGACAGGTAGAGAAAGATGTCAGGCACATGTTGCAGGGAATTAGTGATTAGCTCATTCAGACACTGCACGGCTGGCACAGTATTTTCCGGCTTGGTAAAATCAGACAACTTCTTCCCATATTTACTCCACACCTGGTAAAGGCAGAGGGATAGACTTCAGCTGCTGATCATAGTTTGACTTACGAAGACCAAAATGTGGTGGAAAAGGTTTGATATCAGGAGGACAGCACTGGAAATAAAGGCAATGGTCAATTTTTCCTTCCCAAGCCATTTAATAAGAATTCTGGGTAATACCATTTTCTCTTTGAAAAATTTCAACTGGCAGTACCCAGTTTAGGATTAGAGGGTCATGGCATACCTGAAAGCGCAGATGGGTTTAAAAAGAACCTGTTAGCTAAGTAATCTATTCGGTGTTAAAGGACCAACTTCTGGAGCTGGTGCTAGTCCTGGGGCAGAGCAAGCTTCATGATGGTATGGCTTCCTCAGACTTGGCAGCACTAAATCTAGGAGATGGGCAATGGTCACGTCTATTATAGGCTGCAACAGGTAAAGATACCCATGAAATACATGCACATTCCCAATGTATTGTGCTTTACAAATCTAGCGCACCCCCTAGGGAGCTGCAGATAAGCTGAGCCTTTCCCCCCAAATCTTAGTGCATGCACAGCCAGGCACACAACATTTCTTTTTTCCTTAATGACTTAACAGCCTAGAGAGTGTCTTATGCTTTTATTGTGGATTTAAACTTGTTGGGGTGAGGGAAAGCATTGGACACCACCCCAAAAAAAACTGAAATCACCTAGGACACTTCTCTTCACCCTGTTCTGGCAACAGAGCTCCCACAAGATTCATTACTAGCTGAGAAATGCCTAGAACTTGTTATTGTAGAATGGAGAATTGCACACAGTCACTAGGGCACAGAATTTAGGTCAGTTGCCTCCTGATATCTACCGGGCACTCTTCTGTGGGGACCACGGGAAAGCTGGACACTCTTCCCCCCAACTTCTGAGTACTCCAGACCATTCTTCATGAGCTCTCCAGACCATAAGAAAATCCCAGACCCGACATTGGTAATAGGCACCCACAGTTTAGACTACAGCTGGGACTTCGGTGACCATCAAGCAGAGTCTCTAGCAGACTGCCCTAAGAGGGCACAGCCCCTAGACAGGGGACTCCTCTTGACCTGGGACCCATACACACTGCTCCAGGTCTCAGACAATTTATGACTCCCCAGCCACCTACTGGACAACTCCCCAGGAATTGGCTGAATCACCAATAAATATTCAAGCTGCCCTTCTATCCTTCCTCCCACTGATTCTAGAACCCTCTAGAATACAGGAGAGAATAATCAAACCAGCAGCCTATGAAACATTAAGCAGACTGGAGTAATCAATCACTACTCCCCTGGCTACAAAGGAGCTAAACTAAATTTGCCTAGCATCCTAAACCTAACTAAGAGTGTGCTACACAAATATGGTGCATTCACAACGGTTCCTGCCATCAAGGAGCTTACAATTCAAGGTTCTTATCTCACATGCATACATAGACATACTAGCACCAATTTAGATAGTAGTCATTTATTTTATAGTGTAACTAAAGGCAAAAACCTTAGTTTTGGATAGATTAGAGAGGGATTAGAATGCCTGTCAGGTTTTTATTGCTGTCTGTGTCCCAATTAGGGAGATTCACCCTCTATTTATCCTGTTTACAGTTGGCATTGAAAGTGAAAGAAAATTCCAAATTGTGGGTTGTCCCCAGAACAGGAAAATAGGGGAAATCTTCCAATGGGTTCAATAGTTGTGATGGCCCTGGTAACAACCCGGGATTCCCTCCCTTTGGAAGGATATCTTGTTACTTCCTGTTTTGGCTATGAGACAGGAAGTGGAGGGAAGGGAAATCTCCCCAATGGGAGGCAAAAACAAACAAAAATAAAACACAGGGATTATAACCCTCCCTTACTCTTTCCAAAATGAAGAAAAAAAAAAAACAAAAAAGGTTTTGCCTTTAGTTCTACCTTAACCTACCAGCATGTCTTTGGAATGTGGGTGGAAACCGGAGTACTTTGAGCAAACATGGTTGGGATTCAAATTGAGGACCCCAGTGCTGCAAGGTAGAGATGCTAAGTAGTGATGGGCTTTGACCACAGGTCAGGTGCAATGCTTTGGCCAGTCACAGCGCATGATGATGTCACAAAGGGGCAGGGTTACTCACAGTATTTAAGAATCACGTCATCGTGGCGCATGTGTCATACAGCCGGGATGTTTTTTTTTTTTTTTGGGTCGGCAGTGGCGGTGGGCATTATGATTGACATTGGATCTAATTCGGGGGACTTTTTTAAATTTTTGCTTTAAATAAAAAGACTTTCCAAAGACTGTCTCCTGTCATTTCTTACTACACTTTTTTTTTCCTTTCGGTAGGTTCGAATACAAACCGAACAGGGGTGTGTTCAGCCCATCACTAATGCTAACCACTGATCTACTGTGCTAACCATCTACAGATTCCTCCTAGGCTCTCTAATTGCTGAGCACCAAACTGGGATCATTACTCATTTCAGAGGGATCAGAGGGGTTCACCTCTCAAAAGATTCAAAATATTAGCCTAGCATCCTAGGCGAGCTCTTCCTTCTGATGGTACAAACTATAAGCTGCATGTGGATACAGAAAACGGTATGTACTGGCCTATAGAGCCAACGAGGGACCAACTAGATCTTTAGATGGACTCCTCTAGTGACATTCATGTTGTGTTTGGGCGCGTTGTGATTAGGATGATGTGTTGATGTAGAAAAAAACTAACTCCAAGTAAGCCATCAAAAGCAGCTTGTCTCTATAATCCATGACCACTTCAGCAGCAAGAACTTTCCTCATACCTGACGGTACCACCTCCAAAGGTGATTGACCATGGAAAGGGAAGGGAGTCTGTCACACATCTATACCCCGATCAAATTAAGTAACATGAAAAGTGAATGGTGCAATTTCTCTGAAGCATGCAGTGGCATCACTAGGGTTGGTGTCACTCAGGTGTGGTAAAACATGGTGTCACCCCCCCCAAAGTATAGTGCCACCTCAGTACAGATCCCTCTCCCTCATTACAGACCCCCCCCTCCACTAAGTATAGACCCCCTACCTCAGTACAGACCCCCCCTCTCCACTTAGTGGAGATGGGGGGGGGTATGCACTGAAGGAGGGGTCTATATACTAAGTACAGACCCCCCTCCACTAAGTATATACCCCCTTCCTCAGTACAAACCCCCTTCCACTAAGTGCAGACCCCCCCTCCCCCTTCCTGAGTACAGACCCCTCTCCCTCCCTCAGTACAGACACCCTTCTCTCCACTGGTGCCTAGTAGGGAGGTAAAATATGTGCTGCGGGTGCTTTGGGAGGGGAGAGGGCTTGTGTTCTTGGGGGAGGGGGGGGGGATTTCAAATCCACCCCCACTAGTATAGGTCCCAGGGGCGGACTGACCATTTGGGAACTCGGGCAGTGCCCGAGTGCCTGGGGTCAGTAGGGGGCCCCATGAGATGCCCCTGGTACCTTTTTCATAGGCTTTTTTGAGTTTGGGCAAGGACAAAGGGGCCCCATGATCCCCTATTGCCTGGGGCCCCATGAGTTGTCAGTCTGCCCCTGACCTAGATTGTAAGCTTCAAGGAGCAGGGCCCTCCTATCCCTCTTGTATTGAACTGTATTGTTGCTGTATTGTCTCCCTTTATATTGTAAAGCTCTGAGCAAACTGTTTGCGCTATATAAATCCTGAATAATAATAATAATATAAATCCTGTATAATAATAATAATACACAGCTGGTGAGAGATGAGGATCAGACACTGGGGTGGTGTTAGTGTTGCCCTGGCTGACAGGTGTCACCCCTCTGGTGGGTGTCACCCAGATGCAGTCCACATACCCTGCACCCCCATAGCAACGCTACTGGAAGTATGTTCTGAACAAGGCACTTACTATGACTAAAGCCCCACACACAATGAAAATATAAGACGAATGATCATCTGAGTTTTCCCGCATGCTAGTCTCAAAAATGAAGAGGTTACTGAAGTTCCGAGAATTCTCGCACAACAGAATGCAACTTTGGAAGTGACGTATTGATTTCTTTCGCTTCAGAGCATGCCAGTCTTGGTCACTTGGTTTGTTTTTTTTCAGCAAATACTGTACTGATTAAATGAAAGTCATTCATTCTGGTATCGTACGAGGAAAATGTTTGCACAATTTTGCTTGAACTGCCGTGATCGGCTCTAGAAACCTGTGTACTAACAATCAGATTATTGGAAAATTGCTCCATAAGTGGTATTTTTCATCCAATTTTCTCATTGTGTGTACTCCACTTAAAACTTCAAAAAAAGAGAAACCATTGCATTGGAGTACCAGTGCTTGTATGCGTAAAAGTGTTACTAAACCCACAACAGTAAAATCAGTCTGTATATGCAGTGAAGCATGCTTGTTATACTCACTGTGGAACCTAAGGGGTTAATCCTCTGCATTGTGTAAAAAGGAAGTTTGATCCTGTCTTCTCTGCCCCTCCTCTTGTTCAAATGTCCATGTCTTATCTCCTGATAAGACAGACTGAATCGTAGTCATAAGCACATGCCTAGGTTAGTGTGTATTGCTAGATAGCTTTTTGTTTTCTTGGGAGAATGCATGTGATCAGCACAGGGCCAATCAGCACTGTCCAGACAGAGGTCAGGGGGTTTGCATCCTTCTAGGGTAGAAAGAAAAAACTCCTCCTACAAGCTTTAGCAGTGCTCTGCTGAAGTCACAAGACTGCTCTAACTGCTGACAAGAAAAGGTATTTAGCAGTTTATATTTACAAAAATAATTGCATTTCCATGTTGTGTGTACTGTGGGAGACCAGATATAGTGAATGCAGGGTCCGGGGAGACCAGATATAGTGAATGCAGGGTCCGGGGAGACCAGATATAGTGAATGCAGGGTCCGGGAAAACCGGATATAGTGAATGCAGGGTCCGGGAAGACCGGATATAGTGAATGTAGGGTCCGGGGAGACCGGATATAGTGAATGCAGGGTCCGGGGAGACCGGATATAGCGAATGCAGGGCCTGGGGAGACCGGATATAGCGAATGCAGGGTCTGGGGAGACCGGATATAGCGAATGCAGGGTCCGGGGAGACCGGATATAGCGAATGCAGGGTCCGGGGAGACCGGATATAGCGAATGCAGGGTCCGAGGAGACCGGATATAGCGAATGCAGGGTCCGAGGAGACCGGATATAGCGAATGCAGGGTCCGGGGAGACCGGATATAGTGAATGCAGGGTCCGGGAAGACCGGATATAGTGAATGCAGGGTCCGGGGAGACCGGGTATAGTGAATGCAGGGTCCGGGGAGACCGGATATAGTGAATGCAGGGTCCGGGGAGACCGGGTATAGTGAATGCAGGGTCCGGGGAGACAGGATATAGTGAATGCAGGGTCCGGGAAGACCGGATATAGTGAATGCAGGGTCCGGGAAAACCGGATATAGTGAATGCAGGGTCCGGGGAGACCGGATATAGCGAATGCAGGGTCCGGGGAGACCGGATATAGCGAATGCAGGGTCCGGGGAGACCGGATATAGCGAATGCAGGGCCTGGGGAGACCGGATATAGCGAATGCAGGGTCCGGGGAGACCGGATATAGCGAATGCAGGGTCCGGGGAGACCGGATATAGCGAATGCAGGGTCCGGGGAGACCGCATATAGCGAATGCAGGGCCCGGGGAGACCGGATATAGCGAATGCAGGGTCCGGGGAGACCGGATATAGCGAATGCAGGGTCCGGGGAGACCGGATATAGCGAATGCAGGGTCCGGGGAGACCGGATATAGCGAATGCAGGGTCCGAGGAGACCGGATATAGCGAATGCAGGGTCCGAGGAGACCGGATATAGCGAATGCAGGGTCCGGGGAGACCGGATATAGCGAATGCAGGGTCCGGGAAGACCGGGTATAGCGAATGCAGGGTCCGGGGAGACCGGGTATAGCGAATGCAGGGTCCGAGGAGACCGGATATAGCGAATGCAGGGTCCGGGAAGACCGGATATAGTGAATGCAGGGTCCGGGAAAACCGGATATAGTGAATGCAGGGTCCGGGAAGACCGGATATAGCGAATGCAGGGTCCGGGGAGACCGGATATAGCGAATGCAGGGCCTGGGGAGACCGGGTATAGCGAATGCAGGGTCCGGGGAGACCGGATATAGCGAATGCAGGGTCCGGGGAGACCGGATACAGCGAATGCAGGGTCCGGGGAGACCAGATATAGTGAATGCAGGGTTCAGGGAGACCAGATATAGTGAATGCAGGGTCCGGGGAGACCAGATATAGTGAATGCAGGATCCTGGGAGACCAGATATAGGGAATGCAGGGTCCGGGGAGACCGGATATAGCGAATGCAGGGTCCGGGGAGACCGGATATAGCGAATGCAGGGTCCGAGGAGACCGGTTATAGTGAATGCAGGGTCCGGGGAGACCAGATATAGTGAATGCAGGGTCCTGGGTTTAGTAATACTTTAATTGCAATCTTGTGCAGATTAGCAACAAATTTACATTATGTGGCTGTGCCCTTGTGTTATTTTACAGAAACAAGCTGCCATCTGTAGATACGGGTGGGTGCCATTAATTCTTGATAGCACTCCATCACATCTCACAAATCTGGGTGCGTTCACAGCCACCAAAACACATGGTACTGCAGTACGATTTTACAAATTGCATTTGCCATACTTTGAGTGTTTGGCAGCCTAATTAAATGAAAGAACTGCCACAAAACTCACCATGCAGGAACCAATATGGTGCAACCGATCCCTAAAATTGTGCACAAATCTTGAAGCACTCCAATTTAACATTTCAAAAATATAAATCTTATTGATCAATGGGAAACCTGAGTCTGGGAATTTCATATCAGAACTTAATGCCTCACATCAAAGCTCCTCCCATTACATTAGTTCCCCTTTCATGCCAGAAGCCCCCCGTTACATCAGAGGTCCTCTCATCACATTAGACTCCCCTTCACATCAGAGTACCTAGGAACACAAGTTTAAAATGAGAATTTTCATAAAAGAGAATTCACTTGACCTGACGTGCATTACCCAAATTTGCTTTATGCAAAATATTCATATTTAATGCAGCCAAGTTTAACATATAGCTTCTTTTTTCCTTTGCCTCTAAGCCTGATGAAGGTGGACTGCGTTTGTTACTGCTGTGACTGATTAGAATGCTGGCAGGCTGCCAAGGAAAGCAAGAATAAGATAGCAGTTTTTCAGTGTCTCTGTTGTAAACTCTGCAGACGAATTTCTCCACAGTGCTTACAGCTAAAGAGGTCAGCAAGGGTTTAAATAAAGCACTTTTACAGCTTGTTGAAAAAAATGAAAGGAACACTTTTTAATCAGAGTATAGCATCAAGCCAATTAAACTCCTGGGATATTGATCTGGTCAGTGAAGTAGCAGAGGGGGTCGTTGATCAGTTTCAGCTGCTTTGGTGTTAATAAAATTAACAACAGGTGCACTGGATAGGCAACAATGAAACAAACCACAAAACAGGAATGGTTTACACGTGGAGGCCACTGACATTTTGTTCCGTACTCATCTTTTCTGACTGTTTTTCACAAGTTTTGCATTTGGCTAGGGTCAGTGTCACTACTGGTAGCATGAGGCGATACCTGGACCCTACAGAGGTTGCCCTACAGGCAGTCCGACTCCTCCAGGATGGCAGATCAATATGTGCTATTGCCAGAATGTTTGCTGTGCCTCCCAGCACAGTCTCAAGTGCATGGAGGAGATTCCAGGAGACAGTCAGTTACTCTAGGAAAGCTGGACAGGGCCGTAGAAGGTACTTATCCCATCAGCAGGACTGGCATCTGCGCCTTTGTGCAAGGAGGAACAGGATGAGCACTGCCAGAGCCCTACAAAGTGACATCCAGCAGGCCACTGGTGTGAATGTCTCTGACCAATCATAAACAGACTTCGCGAGGGTGGCCTGAGGACCTGACGTCCTCTGCTGGGCCCTGTGCTCACTGCCTGGCACCATAAAGCTCGATTGGCATTTGCCATTGAACACCAGAATTAGTAAACCTACTGGCACCCTGTGATTTTCACAGATGGGAGCAGGTTCACCCTGAGCACATGTGACCACCGTGAAAGGGTCTGGAGAAGCCGTGGAGAATGTAATGCTGTCTGTAACATCGTTCAGCATGACCGTTTTGGTAGTGGGTCAGTGATGGTCTGGGGAGGCATATCCATGGATGCACAGACCTTTACAGGCTAGATAATGGCACCCTGACTGCCATTAGGTATTGGGATGAAATCCTTGGACCCATTGTCAGACCCTACGCTGGTGCAGTGAGTCCTGGGTTCCTCCTGGTGCACAACAATGCCCAGCCTCATGTGGCGAGAGTATGCAGGCAGTTCTTGGAGGATGAAAGTTATTGATACCACTGAATGGTCCCCACACTCACCTGACCTAAATCCAATAGAACACCTCTGGGATATCATGTTTTGGTCCATCCAACACTGCCAGGTTGCACCTCAGACTGTCCAGGAGCTCAGTGATGCCCTGGTCCAGATCTGGGAGGAAATACCCCAGGACACCATCCGTCGTCACATTAGGAGCATGCCCCGACACTGTCAGGCGTGCATACAAGCACGTGGGGGCCATACAAACTACTGAATTCCATTCTGAGTTGCTGCAATGAAATTTCAGCAAAATGGACTAGCCTGCTGCATCATTTTTTCACTTTGATTTTCGGGGTGTCTTTGAATTCAGTCCTCTGTAGGTTGATCCTTTTAATTTCCATCAAACAATGGGGCATCTTTATGTTCCTAGAACATTACCCAGTCCATATCAGTATAGATATCCAGCATGATATTTTTCCCTATTGAGATCTGATGTGTTTTTAAAGTGTTCCTTTAATTTTTTTGAGCAGTGTATTAAAATACCATATCATGGCCACTTGTTTAAATTTAAATAATCATCCCACCCAAAACTGAAATTTTAGCTACAGACTGATGGCATTGGACAGAAAACTGTACTCACCTCTTTTGGCCAGAACTCTTGGTTGTTGAGTTGGTCTTCCAGGAAATCACGGATAATGTTCATCTTCTGCATGAACAGACTTACAGAGATGGAGACCCTCGTGTCTTCTCCTACTATGGAGTTCTCCAACCCTGAGACAGAGAACATTACTGATAGGCCACATATCAATGGACTAGATGCATAGTAACAGTACTGTGGGGGAAAAAAAAAAAAATAGAAAAAACCTTAGACTAAACAGATTATGTATTTTATTCCTATATTGTGTTTAGTATTGATCATATCAAGTATGAACATTTCATAATTACCACTTGCAGCCTTTAGATGGAAGCTCTATGCCAGGTCAGATTTTATTTTTTTTTTTGTATGTTTTAGCTGCCAGAGCCTTTATTGTCTACAAAAAGCCCATTTGAAGTCTGACTTTTTTCTTTAGTATTGTATGTAGGGTGGCTTGTTGCTTGTGTGTATTACTGACTGACATTTTCTGGGTGGGGCCTACAGTGCCTATACACTAGGAGTACCTCTGCCTGATGGCGCACTCATCAGTGCCTGGGACTAGATGGGAACCGCAGTAATGTTTACAGTCTGACATTAGCACAGTCTCCCAACTTGGTGGTAAAGAGAAATATTGCTTTATACAAAGAGCTATTCAGGTTGGCAGGCTGCACTACGCCACTCCACCAGCCAGCTTACCTCTGCTACCTCACTCCCAGTAACGGAATGAAACCCCACAAAGCACAGGATCCATACATGTCCTGTGTTAACTTTTGTTCCATACCTATTAGACAGGTTAGGGATCTGCTTAACACTGGTCTTGCTATGGAAGACAGACTGCTGGAGGCCCAACCAGTGTCACCTCACTACCAGACAATACCCCACCTCCCTCAGGTACCTCACCTTGACTGATTGCCTGTGACTCTGACTCGATTGTCACTAGCAATGACCTTGTTCTTCATTAAAATGCAGCTTACTTTCACTTTAGTATTGTATACAACATACCCCTTAATGCTATTACAGAGCCATCCCCATTATGCACCCCTTTAGAAATAACTTCAGACCAGGCTAAAAAAAAAAAAGGTTAACAGTCTTTATTTTGCAGTGCAAACATGATACAGGATAAATTACGAACAGTTCATTACATTCCTGACCAACTATGAGTAGGTCCAAGCATTCCTTGTAGTTGAATTAGAGTCCGTGTGTGGTGGCGAGTCAATTATCGGAGACATGGTCCATGTCTGGTGGCATCCCAGGGGTTTCAGTATAGTTAATCTTCTCTGGTAGTTGCGATCAGCAGCAGCACAGATCTTAGCCTCCAACTGACCGGCTCACAGTGGCTCCAGCAGGGACACCAGCAGCCTCCAGGGTCTCAGCCTTCCCCCAGTTTATACCACAGATGGGCTGGCTGAAACCCAAAAAGCCAGCAAACTGGTGACCAAGAGCTAATTCTTACCCCATCCAGCCTGGGCCAGTATCTAATTCACTTAAGCAGGCTTCAACCTTCTTGCATGTACCAAACAGGTCATGAAAATACTTTAATATACCATTATCTCAGTGAAACATGCTGGTCCCTGCCCTCGGACACCAGTGCTCTATGCTGGCAAAGCTCAGTAACAGCTACACCTCTCATCACAGAGGAAGAGAGAAGACATGTTGAATCAGGTGTGTTACTGAGTGCTGATCACTGAGTCTCTCTAATGCCCAATGGTCTACGCAGTCATTTATACTTCCTACACAGCTGCCATCATAAACAAAAAAATACAAAAATAAACACAAACAAAAAAACAAGGGAATGGAGGTAAGCCTGTAAAAATGGAGATTGTTCATGCAATGACAGATGAATAACAGGAGGTGGGGGTTAGCTCAGGGATTGATTTGTAGAATAACACAGGCATTTTCACTATCACAGTGGATAATATTGTAGGCTGCATCAGGGTCACTACATTAAGTTGGTTTATACAGGTACTGTACATACAGTATGCATACACAGTATATTAAACAATAATTACTACTTAAGACATTAGTATGTTGAAAACTGGCCAAAATCCTGCCCTCCCATGTTTTTTAAATTAAAGTAATAGCAAGATCTATTCTCCATCCTTTGGATTTGGATTTACCTGAGTAGCGGTGTTTGGGTACCCGCTGGATGTCTGTAGCACAGAGGCTTATACAGTGAGGAACAGAAGTATTTGAACACCCTGCGATTTTGCAAGTTCTCCCACTTAGAAATCATGGAGGGGTCTGAAATTCACATTGTAGGTGCATTCCCACTCCGAGAGACAGAATTAAAAAAAAATTCAGGAAATCACATTGTATGATTTTTAAAGAATTTATTTGTCTTGCACTGCTGAACATAAGCATTTGAACACCTAAGAAACAGCAAGAATTCTGGCTCTCAAAGACCTGTTACTGTGCCTTTAAAAAGTCCACCTCTACTCCACTCATTAATCTAACTTAGTAGCACCTGTCTGAGCTCTTTAAAGACACCTGTCCACCCCATAGTCAGTCAGATGCCAACTACTACCATGGGCAAGACCAAAGAGCTGTCAAAAGACACCAGAGACAAAATTGTGGACCTCCACAATCAGAAACAGACTTCATGAGGGTGGCCTGAGGGACAAACATCCTCTAGTGGGCTCTGTGCTCACTGCCTGGCCGCATAGAGCTCGATTGGCATTTGCCATTGAACACCAGAATTGGCAGGTCTGCCACTGGTGCCCTGTGCCACATACACACACATCCATCCAATGAAGCCATGTCTGTCCTTCCCCTGATCACTCCACTTCTGTTGTTACTTGTAATCTTTGTATTTAACTGCCCGGGCAGGAGAGACGTGGCTCCCATACATGCCAACTCTGGCATCTGTAAGATAATGATTGTACACTGAGCTGTGCATGCATGGCTCCATAAAAAAAAAAAAAACATTTCTAGCAGGGAGGTAAACAACTATGGTGGAAGAGGCATAACCAGAAAAAGTTCCACTATAGCAATCTGGTCAACAAATGGTGTTTGGAAGTATTAAGTAAATATTGTGAATGACCTCTTTACAAGCGATCCTATTTCTCACCTTGTCCCAGTCTTGTATTGTCTCTACTTGCTTCTTTAGGTACTCCACCATCCCCAGCGCTTGCTCACAAACAGCATTGGCAATCACCTCCTGGTAGACCACAGCTAAGTTTCTAAACTCTTGAGAGATCTCAGAATTGAAAGAGAACAAAATAATAAAATTCCATTAGAAAATGAGGTTTGTTTGTACTTGTCAAAAATATTTGCTCACTGGGCAACACATTATGACCATGGGTGTATGTGACCTGCCTATAGAAGGTTGGACACAAAGAAAGGTTGCTCTTACAATAAAGGGTTATTTAGTATGTTGTACTTAGATTAATAATAATTTACAGACTAACTGCTTTGTAGTAATCCACTGACCATCAATGTAAGGGGTCGATATACAATCTAAAAAAGGGGCACGTCTCCTCTAGCTATGGAAAGTATGGGGGTACTTCACTAACCGCCAATATAAAAGGCCCTACATGGACCACCAAGGTAAGGGAGCACTACACTGACTACCAATGTAAGGGGATCCTTCTCCACTAACCACCATGTAAGGGGACACTTCACTACTAACCACCAATGTAATGAGACCCTTCACCACTGACCACCAATATAATGGGGCACTGCTCCACAAACCGAAAAAGTAGGGAAACGCTACACCAACTACCAATGTAAAGGGTCACTTTAAAACTAACCAATGTAAGCTGGCCTTACATTGACCACCAATGTAAGGAGGCATTTCACAACCAACTACCAATGTTAATGGGGCACTTTACCACTAACTACCAATGTACGGATGCACTTTGCTACTAATCAACTACATAAGGGAGCCCTACACTGATCACCAATGTAAGGGGGTACTTCACACCAAAGAGACAAATGTTAATTTACTATACTATATCGATGTACTAAATGGTCCAATGATGATGCTTTGAAAATAAAAATAATTCAATGGCTGCATGGTAAAAGTTCACAAAAACAGTCCCTAACTTAACTCACTGTTGGGAAATCTTTGAGCACTATGCAATCCTTTTGCTTGCCATCCATGAACCTCCAGTCAGGCTGGTACAGGAAGTTGTGAAAGTTTTTCAAAATGGATATCTTGGTCTCCAGACTGATGGTCATGTCGTCCTCCACTGTGTCCACAGCTCGCAAAACCAGGTAGAAAATACAGGCTGCATGCCTAAGGAGTACAGAGAGAAGACCCATATACAGCCCTAACATTATGACAATTGCCAGTTTTAGTGTATAAAACATTCATTATCTCATTAAAATGGCTTCTAAAAGTGGATGGAATTAGGCAGTAAGTGAACATGTCCCTGAAGTTGAGGCTAGATGACTGGGTCAGAGCATTGCCAAGCCTGCAGCTCTTGTGTGATGTTCCCAGTCAGCAGTGGTTAGGACCTACGAAAAGTGGTCCAAGGAAAGAAAGCTGGCACATTGGTGACAGGGTCATGGGTGGCCAAGGCTCATTGATGTACATGGTGAGTGAAGGTGGGCCCGTGTAGTACGAACCAGTAGAAAAGCTGCTGTAGCTCATATTGCTGCAAAAGTTAATGCTTGTTCTATGGGCGTATGCAATGTTAAAGCGTGACACGTTAGGTATCTATTTATTCGGTGTAACATCCAGTGGTGTATTTTGTTTTTGTGCTGCCCTTGGCAACAACCCAAAAAAAAAAAAAAAAGGGGAGAGAGAGACTGGCCACCCCCAGAACCTCAGACAGAGATGTGTTCTTCCAGCATTCATCTGCACCTCCCCGGAATGAAAGCAGCCAGCCATCGCCCTTGTGCAGGAATGAGAGTCGGCCTCTACCTACACCCTGCAGAAGCCCAAAGCCTCTCTTAGATCCCATGGCGGAGCTCAGGCAGTGCCTCACCTGGTCCCCATCTTCTGTCACCTGCCTCATGAGTCCCTTATTCCGGGGGAGCGGCGCCACCCCCCCCAACCGAAAAATGCAATCCAAGATAAATGCCTTGTTTGCCTCGCTGTAAATACATCTGACAACATTTTATAAAAAATGAGTATTATATTGTGTCCGGAGTGCACTTAAATTAATTGAAGAGTATTTTTACCAAAAGATTTTAAAAACCATGAGACAAAAAACAAAACCCACCATTTTATTCTCTAGGGCCTCTGCAAAAAAAAAAAAAATATATATATATATATATATATATATATATATATATAATGTTTGGGGGTTCTAAGTAAATTTTCTAGCAAATAAAAAAAAAGGAGAGAAATGTCAGAAGTGGCCAGGTAGGGAAGTCATTAAAATAGCATTATAGCTGGGTATGTCAGAGGGTCTGAGGCTCGAGGCCTGCAACAGAGGACCCATCTTTATCAGTGGCTCCTTTGTGGGTAGCGGTACATCTGTATTCTCTGAATAATATTCAACAACATATTCCAACTATTGATGGGTTAAAAACAGACAATACACTCACTGTAGCTCCCCTTCCAGGGCCTGGATGACAGCTGCATAGCTCCTGCCAGTCTCCTCCAGGTATCTGTAGCAGGTCTTCAGGCTCTCACTCATGGGGTCCTGTTGGGAAACAGACAGGATGGAACCTGCAGATGGATGGACATGGTTTCCGGTACAACACAAGTGTGTACAGTGTGACCTTCCTTAAGCCCTCTCTCCTGCAGCCTGCTGACTGTCACCAGCAACTGCTGCCTACTGGCCATTGTTGCAGGGGAACCACATACACCTCAAGTCACAAAGTTCCAAAGAACATTACCACTTTCATTTTATTTGCACTAAAATACAATGCTCAAAAAAATGAAAGGAACACTTTGAAAACACATCAGATCTCAATGGGGAGTAATCTCCTGCTGGATATCTATACTGATATGGACTGGGTAATATGTTAGGAACACAAGGATGCCCCATCGTTTGAATTCAGTCCTCTGTAGGTTGATGATTTTCATTTCCATCAAAGACACACCGAAAATCAAAGGGAAAAAATGATGCAGCAGGCTAGTCCGTTTTGCTGAAATTTAATTGGAGCAACTCAAAATAGTACTCTGTAGTTTGTATGGCCCCTACATGCTTGTATGCATGCCTGACAACATCATGGGGGGAATGCCCCCAATGAGATGACGGATGGTGTCCTGGGGTATTTCCTCCAAGATCTGGACCAGGGCATCACTGAGCTCCTGGACAGTCTGAGGTGCAACCTGGTGGTGTCGGATGGACCGAAACATGATATCCCAGAGGTGTTCTATTGGATTTAGGTCAGGCGAGCGTAGGGGGCCATTCAGTGGTATCAATTCCTTCATCCTCTATGAACTGCCTGCATACTCTCGCCACATGAGGCTGGGCATTGTCGTACACCAGGAGGAACCCAGGACCCACTGCACCAGTGTAGGGTTTGACAATGGGTCTCAGTATTTCATCCCAATACCTAATGGCAGTCAGGGTGCCATTGTCTAGCCTGTAGAGGTCTGTGCGTCCCTCCATGGATATGCCTCCCCAGACCATCACTGACCCACCACCAAAACGGTCATGCTGAAGGATGTTACAGGCAGCATAATGTTCTCCACGACTTCTCCAGACCCTTTCACGTCTGTCACATGTGCTCAGGGTGAACCTGCTCTCATCTGTGAAAAGCGTAGGGCGCCAGTGGTGGACCTGCCAATTCTGGTGTTCAATGGCAAATGCCAATCAAGCTCTATGGTGCTGGGCATTGAGCACAGGGCCCACTAGAGGATGTCAGGCCCTCAGACCACCCTCATGAAGTCTGTTTCTGATTGTTTGGTCAGAGACATTCCCACCAGTGGCCTGCTGGAGGTCATTTTGTAGGGTTCTGGAAGTGCTCATCCTGTTCCTCCTTGCACAAAGGAGCAGATACCAGTCCTGCTGATGGGTTAAGGACCTTCTACGGCCCTGTCCAGCTCTCCTAGAGTAACTGCCTGTCTCCTGGCATCTCCTCCATGCTCTTGAGATTGTGCTGGGAGACAGCAAACCTTCTGGCAATGGTACGTATTGATGTGCCATCCTGGAGGAGTTGGACTGCCTGTGCAACCTCTGAGGGTCCAGGTATCGCCTCATGCTACCAGTAGTGACACTGACCCTAGCCAAATGCAAAACTAGTGAAAAACAGTCAGAAAAGATGAGTAGGGAAAAATGTCAGTGGCCTCCACCTGTAAAACCATTCCTGTGTTGGGGGTCGTCTCATTGTTGTACATCTAGTACACCTGTTAATTACATTAACACCAAAGCAGCTGAAACTGATTAACAACCCCCTCTGCTACTTCACTGACCAGATCAATATCCCAGGAGTTTAATTGACTTGATGCTAGACTCTGATTACAAAGTGTTCCTTTAATTTTTTTTAACAGTGTACATTCAAAACAAAAACGGCATTCAAAGTCTTACAGTTTGTATTCTTTGGAAAGCAGCCATAGCTTCAGTAGAAAAGCCTGCCCCCTACCATCATGCTGCAGAGAAGGACCCTAGCTCTACGTGTGGAAGCAGCGGTCCCTCCGCAGTGGTCTGACACACCGGTAATTAATCAGAATGCTAAACATATTTAAAAAGCACATTGCTGTGCATATAAGCTATTTTTTCTAAAGCAGTGGTTCAGCTGGGGTACAACCATACTGCTGCTTTATAAATGCACCCTTAGGGCTCATTCACAGGGGTTTAAAATCCTGCACATAGAAACATTTTTTCTTGCTGGCAGAGCTAGACCTTGTTCACATGGGCAGAAAACAGTGTTTAGATACATACATTTTCCATGAAAGAAAGATCCAGTGTAAAATACATGCCTAAAGTATGTTTATATGTAGACACAGCTGTGTGTAGGGGCTCATTGTTTACTATAGTGCTGCGTTTAGATGTGTACAGCAGATACTGTAGTTCTGTGAACATCTAAACGCAGCATTTTTTATGTCCGTGTGAATGGGCCCTTATGTTTCAAATGTCATTAAACTCAGCTGAAAATAAATTACTTTTTTTGGAAAAAGGATCCTTATCCTGTGGTGTGTAAGCTTTGTGAATTGAGTCTACAGCATCCTCTTGAACAAATTATTGGCCACCAGTAAAGGGGACCATCACCCCCCCACTGCTCCCAGATGGATGATCTAATGCTCTGTGCATCCGCGCCCCCCCCCCCCCCCCCCGGCAATATAATTTTGTTTTATTAACCTTTTTTTTTTAAAAAAAAAAACTTTGTGCCTAGCCTTGATCTCTTGGGCTGTTGCACTTAATCAGCAGATCGCAGCAGAAAAGCACTGGATCTGCTGGGCGTGTGAGTGACCTGCACAACAGGTCAGTGGGGTTGAATATAAACAAAATTAAACATGTAATTATTATTACTATTAATAATAATAATAATAATAGGAGCACCTGAAAATAAAAATAGGAGCAGCATCCATAAAAGGGGTAAGTGCCGTTGGATGGGCAGCATTCTCTATGACTGACTATGATGTTACAGCCCTTTGCTTTGTGTATGTTGTGCACCACTAGAGGAAGCTCTACAACCCAACAGTGTTTTTGCTGCTCTCCATTTTATTCTGTTTGCTCCACATTTCCACTTTTCATATCCTCCTCTGTATCCCATATGCATCACATCATTGTCTTTCATCCTCTAATCCTTGTGAAAAGATTTTATGTTTTACATCCATCCATGTCTGCTACACACCCCAGCCATCTTATAATATATTTTCGGTGACCACTGGGTCAGTGACAAACTTTTAAAGCCACCGGATGGGTACGCTAGCCAGGCAACTAGCATTTTCAGAAGGAGCTCAAGACCCGAAATAAATTGCTAAAAAAATTATTTTCTGAGTTTGGAAATATTCAGGTATCTCCAGACAAGGCATTTTTTACACATCCCACTTAGGCTCACAGTGAACAATTTTATGTAAAAGGTTCTTTGTTAAAATAACAAACATATTACATACTCTGGGTAATGGTTTTGCACAGAGCAGTCACCATCCTCCTCTTCTGGGATCCCCCGCTGGTGCTTTTAGCTCCTCCAGCCCCCACAGAAAACTGAACTTGTGTAGGCTGAATCCAAAGTCGGGCTGTGTGCATCTATTGACACACAGTGCGGGTCGGCCCCACTCCCTTGTCACTGGATTTATTTGATGGCATTAAAGACAGACACCTTGCCCCCCTCTCCTCATCGGCTGACTGGCTGAGACTGACAGCAGTGGGAGCCAAAGGCTCCCACTTGCTGTCTCAGCCAATGAGGAGGCAGACACTGGGGCAGCCGAGGCTGTCATTGACATTGCTGGATTACGATGAGGCTCAGGTAAGTATTGAGAGGGCTGGAGAAGCTGCTGAACACAGAAGGGTTTTTACTTTCATGCATAGAATTCATGAAGGTAAAAAACCTTCAGCCTTTACAACTGCTTTAAGGTGACAAAACCTTCCATGATCAGCTTTTCCCCCCAGCCCCTTTAAATAGTTACCTATCGAGTTCTATCTCGATCCAGCGCTCTGCCTGAAAGCAGCGGCACTGCACTCTCTCTCTATTCATAGGTCTCAGAGGCAGCAGTGGGAACCATTGGCTCCTACTGCTGTCAATAAAATACTGTGAAATGGAAGCAAGGGGTGGGGCCAAGTAGGGCTGTGTGTCTATGGATGCACACAGCCCAGCTCGGGAGCAAACAGCTTGCTATGGAGGCACACAGAAGAGGAGCCTACAGTGCCAGTAGAGGACCTCAGTAGAGGAGGATTTGGGGCTGCACTTTGCAATACCATTACACAGAGCAGGTAAGTATAATATGTTTATTACTGTAGTAAACACTAATGCCTTTACAATCACTTTAACAAGTTCTATACAAATTACTTAGCAACACAAAAAGATACTTCATTCTGTTTTCTCTAAAAGGGTGGTATTGGGAGGTGAGCAATAGGTGGACCTAAGGGACATTGCTCAGAGGTGGGTAGGGGGTGGAGACAAGGGGCGATTTAGAGGGGGGGGCCTACTTGCCCTACGCGTATGGACCCTTCCGTGAACGTGCTAATGATCAGGCAGGGCCATGGTCTTGTGAAATCAACTTTATGGCCTCACTCTGTATTTAGAAGTGAGCCCTTCACCTTACAGTTACCCATTTAATCTGGAGGCTTCTTGCCATGAGACACCCTCTCCCATGACACTGTACACCTTGTCTTCCAGAATGCAGCATTTCAAGGGGGGACACCACTGAGCCTGTGTCCCACTCCACCAGTCTAGCTTTGCCTGCCGCATCACTCCAGGTGAACGTGTAGGGGTCCCGCTGTGCACTAAGCGCGTGTAAGCAGGCTGTAATAAAACTAGTTAGGTGCTGTCCCAGATGAAAGGGTAAGGGTTAACCTTGGTTCCCAGGTTTTTCCCTTGGTGGGTTTTTTTTGGGTCCAACCCACTGGTCCGGTGCCTATAAAGAGGGATAGTGGTCCAGAGCAGAGGACCCCAGAGCTCTTCTCTGGAAGGCGTAGCTCCCCGCTACGTTGCTGGCATTTTACTGACCTCTGGGAGTCTGCAGTAATGTAGGTTGTCACTGTGACTGGAGGTTCATCCTGAAGACAGCAGTTGCTGGGGAACGCCACCAATGGACCTTTATTTGCATGGACTATGCCTTTGGAGGTATGACGGGGCAGCACAAAGCCTGAGTAGAATTAGGGCTAGATTTTGTATCGTTTGCACTCTATTCAGTAAAGTATTAAAACATTGCCTTGTGCTTCGACTGTGATTGTTTAACCACCTGACCTCTGGAAGACTTAAACTCCCCCCCCCCCCCCCTTCTTCGTGAGCAGGCCATTTTTTTGCTTTTTGGCACTGCATTACTTTAACTGACAATTGCACGGCCATGCAACATTGTACACAAATTACATTTATATAATGTTTTAACTCAAATAGTTTTCTTTTGGTGGTATTTGATCACCACTAGGTTTTTTGCACTATAAATCAAAAAAGGTGGAAATTTATTAAGGAAGAAAAAAAATATTTTTTTACTTTCTGCTATAAGACATATACAATGAAAAAAAATTTAATTTTTTTCTCTCCCGTAACTTTGTCTGGGTCCATGGGGTGTCCATGCCATGGATTCGGTCCCGAATGCTTTAGGGGCACCAACCACTAGGAAAGAAGCCAGAGCACCAATCCCATCGCTAACCAGAGGACCCGTCACCCACGCTTGGTACCACTCTCCCAATGGCTGGCAGCTAATACAATCCCACCAGTCCTGCCTACCCATAGCAACCGCATGACTTCCCGATAATTCCTTTACATGGTTAGCCCTTTGTGGTGGCCTCTAGTTCTTCATCATTCCTTGTGTGTATGCTGCAGACCCTGTTATTTGGCTACAATATGTACCTTCATGCACACCTTTGAAAAGACTTCAGACCAGATATCCAACACTTAACAGCAAATGTACTGAAGACTTGCAGCAGTGCAGTCGATGAAGCAAAGTCTTACAGAGAATACAACCACAGTCCTGAACTAAGTAGTATAGGCTGCCCAGGTTCATACCTTCCCTAGGTAAAAGTCCTCAGCTGGTGGTGTCCTGACTCCAGGTAGAATCCCATGCGGGTGATTCAGTATTGGGAGGCCACACAATCCACAGGGACTATATGGCACAGCAGACCCTTCCCTCCAAACTATGGGGGTGCTCCAGAACCAAAGCTGTCCAACTCTCAATAGCCTCCTCCTCTTCTATTTATGATCCCACAGCAAGGGGTAGGACCATTAATACTCAAAAAAGGAGAGAATCACCATAACCCTTTCCTAGCTCTGGGCAGCCTGAAACTCACTACGCAAGGATCAATACGATTAATACAGACAAAGTGCAAACAGGACAAAAGTAAACATTCACAGGTTCCCTGTAATTACCCACCTGCACATAGTCTGAGAAAAAGCCCAGCCTAAATGATACATCTCCACTTTTACTTAGGAACAATAACCCTCTTTTGGGACCCCTGGGACCCCCTGGTGCGTTGGTCTCCAGGTTGTGACCGATAGCCTAACATCACCTTCTCTATGGTGTACAAGAGATGGCAGTACTACATGGTGGAAAACCTGTATTGACAGGGACAGGCTATAATAACTGATCATACCCTTTTCCACCCCATATCCCCAACCAATCACAGAGTTAAAAAAATAAATAAAAAGAATCTGACTGCTTCAAATAAGCAATAATCTGTGGTCATGTGACATGTTGGGTCCCAAATCTTCTATCTTTTTCACCGCAGAGGAGTAGGGTCCTTGTTTGGGAGTCCACTACACCACCTGGGAGAAGTGCTTCAAAGAATCTACTGCTTCACTACAGAAAGGTATCCTAGCTTTGATAACACAGCTCATCCTCCATCTCACAATCTTTTGCTGCAGGCGGTTTTCCAAACATTTTCATGCGCACACTTGTGTTACTCTAGTGTGAATACGGTCTAAAAGGGATCATCACCGGTGTGCAAATCTGAGACCCCAGTAGGTGAATGGTAAATGCAGATGTTGGGTGAACAGCAGTGAATTAACTGGATGCACCACGCACATGGTGGACGCTTTACAAATCAGAAAACCATCCATTGGCCTCTTCCTAAGTCTTCGATCACACCGAATCTCACTTTGAAATCGTTCAACTTCACTTGAATTCGCTTGGTTTAAGACTGGGTTCACATATACTGTATGCAGTGCGGTATATCGCATGTGATTCGCACAGGAACCACACCGCATTTCTGTGCAAATCACATGCGATTTGTGTGTGGTGCGATTGGCGACATACTTTTTTTATGCCTCAAATCGCACCAAAAAGGTGCAGGACACTTTTTTGGTCCACACTAGAATCAGATCGCATGGGTATTCACCCCATGTGATCTGATTCTGCACTTCACACCGCGTTTTGCGGACTGATTTCGGGGTGTTGTTATTTTAACATACACACCCGCAGCGGTTTGCATGAACGGGGTGCAATTCTGATGCGGTGCGGAATTCACACAGAAAACGCTGCAAATTCCACACCACATCAGTGTGAACCCGGGCTCAATATAGGATGTCAATCCAACTTCAGTCGCAACTTGGAAGACATCTGCGCAACTTCATTTACAGATGTCTATTCAAGTCGCACCTGAACTTGCAAAAAGTAGTGCATGAAGTTCTTTCAAAATCGATGCAACTCGAGCGGAGTTGGAATCGCGCAGATATGACAGCTTCCATTGTGAACAATAGGGTGTGACTTGTCATGTGATTTGAAACTATAAAATTGCATGAAAAGTTTCCCCTGTGTGACCGGGTACCAAAGCTCCATGCACACCAACTTATTTTTAAGAAAAAACGAAAGCCTTTTTTTGGGTGGTGTTTTGGGAGCAATTTGCTAGCAGAAAAAAAAATGAATGCTCCATTCACATCTGAGCATATAGTTTTTTGCATTTTTCGTGCATATTTTACAGCAATTGTTAGCCATTTTTGAGCTTTGCCGTCAGAGAGAATATATCAAAAATATCAATAGCATTTGTTTTGCTAGGTTTTTCTGCTTCTTTAGCTTTTCCATCAGCTTTTATTTATTAATAATAATAATAGTTTTATTTTTTGTTAGGGTAAGGGGTTTGAGTTAGGCTTTTATTATTATTTTCTTCTTATTATTTATTATTGTAAGGGTTAGGGTATTAATAATAATAATAATAATAATAATAAAATGTAAACTAAATACACAAATAAAAATCATAAATATTGTGTAATACTACATTAATAATAATTAACCCATAACCTTAACCCTCTAACCCTTAAAAAAAAAAAAAAAATAATAATAATAATTATAATAACAACTCTTTTTTATTATTAAAAATAATACTACATTTTGTTTGGTGTAATAATAATATTAGTACTACATTTCTTTTTTTAAGGTTAGGGGTTAATTATTATTTATCATGATTTTCTATTTATATGTGTATTTATTTTACATTTATTCATATATTACTATTTTTTTTTTTAAATTTACATTAGAGCAGAAAATTGCACAAACCACGCAGTAAAACATGCAAAAATACACCAATCACGCATTTCTATTCTTTTCTATGGGAATAAAAATGCACCAAATAAACGCCGAAATCTGCCAAATTTGAGCTACAAAAGTAGCTCCAAAACTTTTTATGAGCTTCAGGTGTTTTGCTTCAGGTGACCATCTCCATAGAGTAATATTAATTTTTCCCCCCTGCGCATTTGAGAGCTTCGTGCTACAAAACACTGTAAATTGTGCCAAACGCTACTAAAAGGCTCCTAACAGCTTTTTTCTAAATTTTGTTTCCCTACATGTTCTGTAAAAAACGCTAATACAACTCTAACGCTCCTAAAAAAACGCTATTATCAGCATATTTCCAGAATTTTTTTTAGCTTAAAAAAACACTAGTCTCAGAGGCTCTCATTGGGAAAAAAAAAAGAAAACCCATACGGCAGTGAATCTGATTTTATAATTGGGCACACGCACGCACACAGACACACACGTTTTTATAAACATAACAAATCTGGTGAAAAAAAAGGCAATGAATCCAAGAACCAACAATTGCCCCTTCCTAATTGTGCTCCAGTGCCCCCTATAGCCCCCTCATGGGGACAGGTGTACAGCGCCCCCTCTGCCCAGCCTTACCTGCTCCACCTTGGCCATTCCGCCCATCTTGTACCTGATGAGGTTGTAGATCTCCTCGGGATGGAAGAGCGACCTCAGGAACTCCATGGACGGGGATGATCCGATCTCTGCGGTCGCCGCACCGCACGTTCCTGCCGCTTTTTATATTAGCAGCGGTCGCCCCGCCCTCACCAGTCACCAGCGGCCAATCACTGTGCGGAGGGACGAGGTAGAGGGGTGGCGTGCTGCTTCCAGTGACAGCTGGCCGGGGCTGTACAGGTGCGATGGCCGGGTGCAGCCATACAGGAGACTGGCAGGGAATGCTGAGCCTTGTGGTGCACACACCATGACACACTGCAACTAATGGGGGAGAATGGAGGGACTCCCAGCTCATGTCTCTGGATTGGGGACAGTACATGGAAGGCTATGGGCAGCACCAGCTCAGCCTGTATTATGTATCCTCATGGTGTCTGTGCAGGAGTCTGGATTGGTTAGTGTAAGGTGCTCATAGACCTTACAATGAGAAACAGATAAAAAGTAATAAAATAATAAAATGTACTGGATCAGAACATAAAACCAAGGGAAGCAGTTCCCAATGTATTCCTTTATTTACTGGGCTGATAGATATCAGATGACAGTCTCTGGAAGTGGCGACAGTTCAGACCTATCGGCTGTCTGCCTTGCCCAGCTCTGTGGATCCCCCACTGAATGGTAACCCCCAGCTCTGTGGATCCCCCACTGAATGGTAACCCCCAGCTCTGTGGATCCACCACTGAGTAGTAACCCCTGCTCTGCTGATCCCACACTCAGTAATAACCCCCATCTCTGATGACCCCCCACTCAGTAGTAATCCCAGATTTGCAGATCCCCCACTCAGTTATAACCCCCAGTTGTGTGGATTCGCCACTCAGTAGTAACCCCCAGCTCTGCTGATCCTCTAGTTTGCAGATCCTTCTTTCTCTCTGGTCCCTGCTTACCTCCCCCTATATTGCTCCCACACTACGCACCATGTGTGACATTGCTAGTTTCTCCTGCTCCGGTCCCCCAGCTCTGCTGATCCTGTGCCACTCAGTCCTCTCTCTCTCTGGTCCCCGATCACCTTCCGCTATAGTGTTCCACACCACATGTGCTGCCTGCTAGTTGCTCTACTCCAGTCTGAACCCCGCTCACCTTCCTGCTGCTCCACGCTGCACACCAGCTGTGATGCCTGCACTAGACACTTCTTTAATATATACACACAAACCGAGACTAACTGCTGATGATGTCTTTTCGGTTTACATGTTGGATTCCCGGGGATATCTCATACCTGAAATATCTCTAAAACAAAGCAAAACCATGTCTGAATAAAAGCTCCTCAAATTCTGCAGGTGCTGTTAACAAGCGCTGTCATAGACCTCTATGGAGGCTTTGAAGACACTTTGAAACACCAAGAAAGTGACATGAGGTGTAATGTTTGCAAAGAAAATGCAATGTGTGAACAGGACTATAAGCTTACCACTTTATTTAGTGACAGGGGCTTCGATTGGCATTCAGAGTGCCTTAAAAAAGTGTGTCCAATGCTACATTTTAAAGCAAGTGCAAATGAGGTCTTAGGGCTCATTTTCCCCAGGTGCATTTTTGAACACAGCATAAACGCTGTATGTACAGTATATGAGCCTATTTTATACCATTGCAGTGCTTTTGTGTGTGTTTTAAAGAGTAAGCAGCATATATCGGTCCAATGCTGCGTCTGCCCCCGCCAGCTCTGAGGGTGAGAATTCACATGACTGCTGATTGCTGAGTTCTCCCCACCTCTGTGAGGAGAGAGCGGTGACTTTCAGTCACCGCTCTCTTCTCCGCCCTCCCCTCCCTCCCCGCGCTCAATGGAGCTCTGGGCTGTGGTGGGGGACGGAGTGGCTGACTCAGGCTCTCAGCGACTCGTTGAAAGGCTGAGCCAGGTGCCACTCCAGACTCTGGGGAGGATCCCGATCATATGGTCGTGATCCTTCTCCAGCTTTGACCAGCTCTGTGACGTCAGCCAACAGCATCACACTGTCACTTAAAAATGGGTCCTAGGAGTGCAGAACAAACTGTACTCCTGTGATCCATATGAGAAGTACAGCCAAAACGTTTTTTTCATTTGAGATAGAAAACGGAAGGGTTACAACCCCTATCAGTTGAATGTTTGCCATCTGTGTCCCATTGGAGAGATTTACCTTCACTTCCTGTCCCATAGTTAAAACAGGAAGTTAGAGGAAATCTCTGCAAATTAAGGGAATTCCTTGGGGACCACCATGTCACCAGAATTAGCGTCCCCATTGGAAAATTTCCCCTCAAATAGACAAAGGTGAATCTCCATAACGGGAGCACAGACAACAGTTCTAATCCCCCTCCACTCTGTCCAAAACTAAAAAAAATTAAAAGTTTTGCCTTTATTTATACTTTAAAGGAGATGGTACAATCAGATTGCAATGTGTGTGGTGAACTTGAAAGATATTGTACAAATTGTACAGCGTATAGCCACACTAAGGGAAAAAGTGATCAGACCAGTTACATTGGCCATACACAGCTAGGTTGTCATTTTGAATATTGGGTCATCAGAATGTTCTTTCTTGCCATCACTTAGTCAACTAATTTCATTCAAAAGCTCTTAAAGCTGAACTCCGGGGATGACTAAATTGCTCTTTACAGTGGAGCTGCCCCTGCACTGCAAGGGTTAAATGCTGGTCTAAGCCTTGAGGGGAAGGCACAAAAAGCACTTTTACTTACCCAATCCTCTAAGTAAAAAAAGAGGAAAACCACCTCAGCTGGAGGGCAGTGCTCTGTAGAGACAGGGACCCACCCCTGAAATTGCTTACAAATGATTTACACAGGATATGAAGGAGAACAAATTGAGGATGGGCAATGTGAGCCAAAGAACTTGCATAAGAAGATCTGACATCATCGACATCCAAACAGAACGGTAACAGTAATTCGCAAAAAATAAAAACATCCCCAAAGCTCTCATACTGTTTGCCTTAAAGGGTTAGGTCACCTTTACCATAAAGCTGCCTATGCAGGTAAAGGTACCTGTAGATATAAACAAACTGCAGCTCTAGTTAAACAATGCCCTTGGTATAATCGACTGCTATGCACTCTAGTACGGTCTTCTGCTACATTGTACCACATACAGTTGTGTTCAAAATAATAGCAGTGTGTTGAAAAAAGTGAATAAAGCTGAAAATCCTTCTAATAGCTTTTATTTCCATGCACACAAATGCATTGGGAACACTACACATTCTATTCCAAATCAAAACATGAAGAAAAATATAGCAAATTTGTGTTGTTCCTCTAAATAAATTGAAGAAACGTGAATATTAGACTGTTCAAAAAAATAGCAGTGTTTGTATTCTTCTTTACAAACTCAAACATTCACTATATAAACTGAAAAATGTTTGAAGATTTTGCTTTCCTTTGAATCACTTAATGAATATTTAGTTGTAGTCGCACTGTTTCTGAGAACTGCTGTACATCTGTGTTGCATGGAGTCAACCAACTTCTGGCACCTGTGAACAGGTATTCCAGCCCAGGATGATTGGACTACATTCCACAGTTCTTCTCTATTTCTTGGTTTTGCCTCAGAAACTGCATTTTTGATGTCACCCCCACAAGTTTTCTATTGGATTAAGATCCGGGGATTGGGCTGGCCACTCCAGAACGTCAATCTTGTTGGTCTCATGTATCTCCATATAGTGTAATTATAAATCAAAGTGACCACTATATATAATAAATGTGTGTTGACTCCCTCTAGTGAAAAGAAAAATAGTGTCAACCAAAATAGCTAAATAACACACATTAGGAAACTAAATATATAGTGCATAAATCAAATATAATGAACAGAATATATATACGTGAAAACAGAATATTGGCCACATACAATGGTGTCTAAATTATACATAAATGATATATGCCATAGGTGAACAAGACAATATCAAAGGTGAAAAAAATATTCCATGCACGTGACTGTGCTTTAAGCTGGAACACACACGTGATCTCCACTTCTAAGTGCAAGTACTCTCCTTCAAATGGCAGCAATGCCTGCTCACCTCCCTTCCTCGACCCACACAGGGCCTCAAAGCAGTTACCACCTCAGTGGTGTATTCCTCTGGCAGACTCCTTATTCCTCCTCCTCTCTTATGCAACTCATAAAAAGACAAGAAAGCCTTCCATAGTGTAGTAAATTTAATAGGCAAAGTTAAAAATTACAAAGTTTTCCACTCACATGCTCCTTTCCATAAAAAAGCGTTTTTCCCAGCCTGTGGGTAGATATGCATGCACCTGGGGGAATCCAATATGGCCACTGTGTCCGGACATACGTCACCAGGAAGTAGACAAACCGACGCGTAGCGTCACGTGCGTCGTGACTTCATCAGGGTGATGCACGTGATGAAGTCACGACGCACGTGACGCTACGCGTCGGTTTGTCTACTTCCTGGTGACGTATGTCCGGACACAGTGGCCATATTGGATTCCCCCAGGTGCATGCATATCTACCCACAGGCTGGGAAAAACGCTTTTTTATGGAAAGGAGCATGTGAGTGGAAAACTTTGTAATTTTTAACTTTGCCTATTAAATTTACTACACTATGGAAGGCTTTCTTGTCTTTTTATGAGTTGCATAAGAGAGGAGGAGGAATAAGGAGTCTGCCAGAGGAATACACCACTGAGGTGGTAACTGCTTTGAGGCCCTGTGTGGGTCGAGGAAGGGAGGTGAGCAGGCATTGCTGCCATTTGAAGGAGAGTACTTGCACTTAGAAGTGGAGATCACGTGTGTGTTCCAGCTTAAAGCACAGTCACATGCATGGAATATTTTTTTCACCTTTGATATTGTCTTGTTCACCTATGGCATATATCATTTATGTATAATTTAGACACCATTGTATGTGGCCAATATTCTGTTTTCACGTATATATATTCTGTTCATTATATTTGATTTATGCACTATATATTTAGTTTCCTAATGTGTGTTATTTAGCTATTTTGGTTGACACTATTTTTCTTTTCACTAGAGGGAGTCAACACACATTTATTATATATAGTGGTCACTTTGATTTATAATTACACTATATGGAGATACATGATTGTATTCATGTGATACAAGCGCTTCACTAATTTTTAATTTTATTTTGCACTTATTGGTATCAGCTAAGTGACAGCAGCTGTATTTTGTCAATTATTCCCATGAGCGCAGGAGGATCCCTTATTATTTAATCTTGTTGGTCTCTAACCAAGATGTTGCACGTTTACTGGTGTGTTTGGGGTCATTGTCTTGTTGGAACACCCATTTCAAGGGCATTTCCTCTTCAGCATAAGGCAGCATGACCTCTTCAAGTATTCTGATGTATTCAAACTGATCCATGATCCCTGGTATGCGATAAATAGGCCCAACACCGTAGTATGAGAAACATCCCCATATCATGATGCTTGCACCACCATGCTTCACTGTCTTCACAGTGTACTGTGGCTTGAATTCAGTGTTTGGGGGTCGTCTGACAAACTGTCTCTGGCCACTAGACCCAAAAAGAACAATCTTACTTTCATCAGTCCACAAAATGTTGCGCCATTTCTCTTTAGGCCAGTCAATGTACTCTTTGGCAAATTGTAACCTCTTCAGCACATGTCTTTTTTTTCAACAGTGGGACTTTGCGGGGGCTTCTTGCAGATAGCTTGGCTTCACATAGGCATCTTCTAATTGTAACAGTACTCACAGGTAACTTTAGACCACCTTTCATCTTCCTGGAGCTGATTGTTGGCTGAGTCCTTGCCATTTTGGCTATTCTTCTATCCATTTGAATGGTAGTTTTTCGCTTTCTTCCACGTCTTTCAGGTTTTGGTTGCCATTTTAAAGCATCTGTGATCATTTTAGCTGAGCAGCCTATCATTTTCTGCACTTCTTTATATGTTTTCCCCTCTCCAATCAACTTTTTAATCAAGGTACGCTGTTCTTCTGAAAAATATCTGGAACGACCCAATTTCCTCAGAATTTCAGAGAGAAATGCACTGTAACCAGCATGTACAACATTTGCTGCCTTCCTTCCTTAAATAAGGGCAATAATTGCCACCTGTTTTTCAAAGAATGAATGACCTCACTAATAGAACTCCACACTGCTATTATTTTGAACATGCCCCTTTCAATTAGTGATTCAATTACACAGAATCAGCAGCATGCATGTCATGACTGTTGGGTCTGTTGGATTTCTATTACTCTACTACACCTGCTAGTAAATTATTTGCCATGTAGAAATATCATTTCTACCAAAAACAGTGATTGATCAGGTTAGTGATGTCTGACTGCTATTATTTTGAACATAACTGTATGTTATACTCCTGTGCCCCCCCAAGAAAAGAGCTCATCATAACCCAAAAACAATAGATACTGTTGAACGTTAGCTAATACAACTCTGAAGCCTTGCCTCAAGATGATTTTGTAAACTTGGCCCTTAACCCTGATTTAACCCCTTATTGCCAACCCTAAACAGTAAGACAAATGTACAGTATATCATGGGCTGTCCTTTCTTAGGCTTTCTCAGACAGGACTCCGGGGAACCCTCAGGGTTTCTCCAAAGTTTGCTAGGGGCCCCTGGAGCAGGGAGCAGTGATGCTGTTTGCATAGTTCTGAAGCCAATTTTCCATGGCATGGGGCCAATGAATCCTCTCCTCTCAATTCTCAGGTACGTTACCACTGATACCAAATATCCATTTAACTGCCTGTAATGAGTCATCATGACCACCAATTTAAGGGGGCCTTTTCCTATTGACTACCAATATAAGGGAACCTTCCCACTGAATACCGATGGAAAGGAGTCCTTCTCCCACTGACCACCAATGGAAGGGAGTCCTTCTCCCACTGACCACCAATGGAAGGGAGACCTTCTCACACTGACCACCAAGGCAACAGGGTCCTTCTCCCGCTGACCAGCAATGAAAGAGGTCCTCTTTCTCACTGCACGCCAATGGAAGGGAGCAGGGGTGGACTGACCATTTGGAAACTCGGGCACTGCCCGAGGGCCCAGGGTCAGTAGGGGGCCCCATGAGATGCCCCTGGTACCTTTTTCATAGGCTTTTTTGAGTTTGGGCAAGGACACAGGGGCCCCATGATCCCCTATTGCCCGGGGGCCCCATGAGTTGTCAGTCCGCCCCTGGAAGGGAGTCCTTCTCCCACTGACCACCAAGGTAAGGGAGTCCTTCTTCCATTGATCAGCAATGTATTGGGGTCACTTTCCCACTGAACACCAATGTAAGGGAGTCCTTCTCCCACTGAACACCAAGGTAAGAGAGTCCTTCTCCCACCGACCAACAATGAAAGAGGGTCTCTTTCCCACTGAACACCAATGTACAGGAGTCCTTCTTCCACTGAACACCAAGGTTTTCCAACTGAGCACCAATGTAGGGGAGTCCTTCTCCCACTGCCTATCAAGGTAAGGAGACCCTTTCCCACTGAACACCAATGATATGGAGTCCTCCCACTGAACACCATGGTAAGGGAGTCCTTCCACTGAGTGGCAATGTAATAGGGTCTCTTTCACAATGAACACCAATGTAAGGGTGTCCTTTTCCCACTGACCACCAAGATAAGGAAGTCCTTCTTCCACTAATCAGCAATGTAATAGGATCTCTTTCTCACTGAACACCAATGTAAGAGAGTCCTTCTTCCACTGACCGCCAATGTAAGGGAGTCCTTCCACTGACCACCAGTGTAAGGGAGTCCTTCTTCCACTGACCAACAATGTAAGGGAGTCCTTCTCCAATTGACCAACAAGGTAAGGGAGTCCTTCTCTCACTGACCAGCAATGTAAGAGGGTCTCTTTTCCACTGAACACCAATGGAAGGGAGTCCTCCTACTGACCACCAAGGTAAGGGTGTCCTTCTTCCACTGAATACCACAGTAAGGGAGTTCTTCTCCCACTGAACAGCAATGTAAGAGGGTCTCTTTCCCACTGAACAACAATGTAGGGGAGTCCTTCTCCTACTGTCCATCAATGTAAGGAGCCTATTTCCCACTAACCACCAATGCCGAGTGCTCATCTCACAATAGCCACTGATTTAAGAGGGGAATTCTTCCAAATAATACAAACTTAAGGGGCTCCTGTCCCACTGATCACCAATAAAAGGTCTTTTTGCTATTCCCCACCATTGTAAAGAACCGGTTCTCACACTGATCATACTAATTTACTATAAGCTGTAGATATAATTTTCAGAAAGGGTCTCCTGAGACCTGATAATTATTTCAAGGGTTTCTCTGGTATAAAATAAATTTGAGAAACGCTACCATAAATACCGTCAAGGCAATACTACTGGCACAAATACTATGAATGTGAAAATGATACATGTTTTAGGCTTTAGATACAATTTGGCAAATTATCAGCCCCCTAAAAAATTGTGCCAAAATCTATGAGGCAAAATGAAATGATCCAGTGGGATCCACCATATTGCCTTGCATCTCAAAGCCTGAGGAAGGGAACACTTTGGCTGTTTTGTGTGCGGTCATGCTGAATAATGGTTAATTCTGTAAGTTTTCGCTGCTGGCTCTGATGACAGATAATGACTGGTGGATAATAACGTATTGCGTTTGTTGGTGGGTCAAGTGTTTACTGCCATGTATCACAAGGCAGGGGAATGGAAGGCATAACCAACTGTTGATCTACTTTGAAAGCTGAAATATTCACATACTTCAAAATGAATATCTTGGGTGAGTAAGAAATGTGTCCGTTTCAATTCACAGGTTTGTGACTGAAGAATTTTCTGAGACACTTATAATACTTCTTTAGTCTCTATAGGCGATTTTGCAAATAATTAAAGAGCCGGTGAAGTAAAAAATAAAGTGTGATTTTATTTTATCACACAATGGCTTAAAATAACAATGTAAAGTGTATCATGAACAGTTCCTTGTAGGTAAAACAGAAATATTAAACAGAAGTTATAAAGATGTGTCGTCCTTATTTTCATGAGACTTGTCCTTCACGTACTCTTCCATGTGGGGCTTCTTCTTCTGAGCTTTTAGCAAGAAGACGGAAGTGACGAGTCCTTGTCTTAGAGAATGCACCTGTTCCAGTTTGTCAGTTCTGGTGAATAACCATAGCATCTTTATGCCAAGCTTTTGTGAGTATGTGTGTGTGTGTATCTGAAGCGCTCTCTTCAGATGCTTTTTTATGATGCTTGTATGCATTATTATTATATAGTATTTATATAGCGCCAAAAGGTTTGCTCAGCGCTGTACATTATAGTGGGGGACAGTACATGAGACAATACAGTAACAAAACAATATACGAGGGGTTCGAGGGCCCTGCTCTTTCGAGCTTACAATCATAATTCGTGATCCTAGAACCTTGTATGGCAAACAATACTGCTTAGCAGAGCAATTTTATTGAAGGGAGGGGAGACTACATATATGGTCTTCTGACTGACAGGCCCTTATGTAATGACCATAAGCTGACAATGTTGCATCAGCCTGCTCTAAGACAAGTTTCTCTGTTTAAATGATAATATGAACTAAGAATGTATCTTTACAACATAATATCTCAATAATGCTGTATAACCCAAAAATCTACGTATGTAACACATATTACCAACTTATAAAACATAAACTAAATACACACTTTTATACACAATTCTATTTTGGTTCACTCCTGACTTCCATGACATTCTACAGTCCTTTAACCAGCTATGCCCTTCTATAGAATACTCAGCTTTTAGCTGGTTAGCTCAACTAACTCCTGTCTCAGCTATAACTGAAGAAATTAACACTATCATTGGTTCAAGACACATTTTAATATTAATTATGATTAATCATAAAAACCAAATATTTTGCAAGCTTGCCATCAATATAATATAAGTGCCGAATTAGGAATTTGATATAAATGTTTATCAGTGACTAGTTCACTTAAATGATACAATTTAAAAGAATGTGCTGGTAACCCTGGTTCCTGGCAAAAAGTTCATGCCAAAAAAGCTGTCAGGACCAGCAAGGGTCTGCAGTGTATGGTGGGCCAATGTGTCACCAGGAACAGCAACTGACTAACAGGCAGGAAAGATGCTAGAGTAGCATAGGTTCTTAGACAGATGGTCAGAACAAAGTGGAGATAGTGGCAACAGTGTCAGCATGTTGTCAAGTGTAGCTTGCTTGGCTGCCACTAGATGGCCCTTCCCCTATTGTAATCTGGTAGGTAAGGTTGTAAGTGGGTGTCAGGTCCCCATTTAGATATGTCCCTGCTTGGTGATGTCATGAGTGTAATCTGTGCCCATATAAAGACCAGTGTGTGAGGGGCCCAGAGAGAAAGGCATGGGATTCAAACACCCTGGAGCTGCCAAGTTGTAGTTCCTTGCAGTACCTACCAAAAAGTCACTGGCAAGGTGGAATAGCATTTGTGAGTAGTGATGGAAGCTTGGGAAACATATGCCATCTGGGTGTGCGCCCAGCTGGGCAGAGCCATAAAAAGAGATATTGAGACGTGATTGATATACTATGGAAGACGCCTTGGTCCTCCTGAACCTCAGCTGCAGGTCCTGTGACGAGGTGATGGAATTTAATGCTGTCGACTTACTATACATAGCAAAATGGTCCCAAATCTGTGGTGCTCTCAAGGAGAAGAGAGGAAGTGCAAAGAGAAAATGACTTAAAAGACTTGTGTTCTCTGCATAAATGACGACTATTATTATTACACAGGATTTATATAGTGCCAACAGTTTGCGCAGCGCTTTACAATATAAGGGAGACCGGGGCGGACTGACCATTTGAGCACTCGGGCACTGCCCGAGGGCCCGGGGTCAGTAGGGGGCCCCATGAAATGCCCCTGGTACCTTTTATAGACTTCTTTGGGTGTGCTTTGAGTGTGGACAAGGACACAGGGGCCCCATGATCCCCTATTGCCCGGGGGGCCCCATGAGTTGTCAGTCCGCCCCTGAGGGAAACAGTACAATTACAATACATTTCAGTACAGAAGGAATTGGAGGGCTCTGCTCATGGAGCTTACAATCTAAAGGAAAGGGGAGGTGGTACAAAATGTGATGTAAAGTCCAGTATTTCAGCGTCTCTATATAAACACGTGCAGCCCCACAAAATTTTTCTTTATAAAATGATCTTCCAAAAAATCGGCCGATTTTTGCAGCAATGGTGGGCAAATCGGCCAAACTTTTTACCGATAAAAAATCTGCGCGTGAGCCGTGACCTGCAAGAAAAAGAAGAAGAAGAAGAAGAAAAAGAAGAATTCCAGTCCGCTATTATATTTGACATGAAAAAGTATTGCTGTTGCAACAATGTATCTATTTGTATCCGCATAAAAACATCTGTATCTGAAATGGATACAAATAGATACAATGTTGCAACCGCAATACTTTTTCATGTCAAATATAATAGCGGAGCTCTCTGCAGGGTCAGAAGTAATTAAATGCCAGCCGTAGACGGGACGAAAATCGGTCGATTTTTTTTACCGTTGGTGATAACGTTGGCCTATTGAATGACCGAGTTTTTGTTTTGTTTTTTAAAAAAAGGCCGGTTTTCGACCCATCTATGGCCTGCATAAGGCTGGCCATACACTCTACCATTTTCTTTAGAAAATTGCTTTAGATTTACCAAAAACCATATAATATGAGGTCAAACTTAAACAACACTTTCAGTTGTATCCAATTAGGCAGGCCCTTGCACTACATAGTTGAAGGTAAATCTAAAGGAAATTGGGCAGAAATTGGACAGAAAATTGTATAGTGTACAATATACAATTTTCTTACAATTTTCTGTCCAGTTTCTGCTCAATTTCCTTTAGATTTACCTTCAACTATGTAGTGCAAGGACCTGCCTAACTGGATACAATTAAAAGTGTTGTTTGGGTTTGACCTCATATTATATAATTTTTGGTAAATCTAAAGCAAAATTCTCAAGAATATTGAATAATGTATGGCCAGCCTAGCCTGCTGATTAAGCACAGGTTGAATGTCAAACAGCCTTCTTAGCACTTCCCTGATTAGGACAGGTGTACACAGAAAGACCTGAGCTGCAGTGCCGAGTATCAACCAGATCTCAAGGAGGGAAAGGGAACTTACCTAGTCTTCTAACATGGGACTGCATGTTCTCCTACAAAATACTTCCAGGTTGTGACCCTCTGTACTCCTTTCATAGTGGCTGCTAGACATAGGGAACAGAGCATCTACCATATAAGAATTAACAGGGAGGAAGAGGTCAATAACAAAAGGGTAATGGTTATACACACCAGCTATCAAAAGGTCCAGTGGATTTAGAGAATCAAAACATGAGCAAGGTTATCTGAGGCTAGGTAATCCAAGAGAAGACAGGGAGATTAAGGCCAGCGTTGTATGTCTTAAGTTAGACTACAATGTTTGACAATGTTCCAGCACCTGGCCCATGGGGAGACACCACTAAATAATGATAGGCACAGTACAAATAAAACACAGGTATGGGCAAGCAGAGCAGGGTGGAAACACAGCCTAGGGACAGTTGACATACAAGTGACAGTAGAAAAGAAGAGGAGAAATGCACAGAAGAGCCAGTAAAATTGGGATTGGCTCCAAATAGCTCCTTACATAAGACAAATCTGCTGTTTTGCACAAGTTGCTCTAACCTTGGGTATGAAAATCAAAGTTTTAAGATCCTGCTTCATCCTTTACCTGTAAAGGAAGCCAAAAAATTGGCAATTGTTCAGAGGCCCTACAACTGATCTGAAATGGTCACCTGCCACTGGACGCTGGAAATGAAAGTGGAAAACAGCTTCTCTGTCAATCTGAAGGGAATGTGTAAGGAGAGCAGTTAGAAGCACAAACCATTATCGTCGATTGATCTCATGCTGCTTCATTTTGATAATATAGTCTTCATTACCTTTCACCAATGACATCTCTGTAAGGGTCAGGTTAGAGGTCACCATTAGGGTCAAGGGTGAGGGGATTTCATTTAAATGTGCGGGTTAAACTTAGGGTTTAAATGGTTAAAACGTATGTAGCACTAGCCCCGCAGCAGCCAAATGGTAATTTGGGTTCTGTCCCTCGACTCTAAGAACAACCTCAGCCCCTCTAAAACACCTAGCTGGGTAAAAGTTACTGCAAGCGCATATAAGAACATGAATATAGATACCTGTGAAGCAGCTGTGAATGAGCACCAGGAAAACGGACACAAGACCATTTAGAGGTAAATGAACTCAATGTATTGGTACGGGTTACAATAAATGGTGATTTGAGCATGAAACACACAGAAAGTAGGTTCAGACACAGTCTGCCAGATAGTAAAATCAGTATGCCAAAGTAACTTATACTAGAGTTCCATACCACTAGATTGGGATTAACACATAAATCAGTAAAGACAGCAATAAACAGTGCATATAAGCATTAACTGCAACGTGACTAATAATACTATAACTAGCCTAGAGCGCATTCTAGGAGAATGGCCTCTGTATAGCAGCTGTAAAGGGGCGGTCTTTAGTCCTATTTCTTCAGCCGGCTAGTGTTGGGGCTCAGTTGCACCATGGTGCACAAAAGAAAAATCCCATCTGTATGATCAGTTCCTAAAGGTCTCAGTCTAACAGCAGACAGTAAATCCCCAAAGTGACAGCTCACTAGTAATATTGCAGTTCACCATCTGTTCACACAAAGTGATTAGTTCACACTGTGCTCTGCACCAAGATGACTCTGTCAGCACCCCAGAACTCAGCACTCTGGATCATGGTAAGGCCGCTGATATTATTGTTATTATATAGTATTTATATAGCGCCAACAGTTCGCTCAGCGGTGTACATTACAATGGGGGACAATATATGAGACAGTACAGTGCGAAACATGAGAGGTTCGAGGGCCCTGCTCCTTGGAGCTTACAATCTAGGAGGGAGGGGATAGTGGTACGGGAGGAAAAGCTGTGGGGGATGGAGTGGTAGGAAGAGTGGAGGAGATCGGCAGTTAGCAGAGGGTGGGGTAGGCTTCCCTGAAGAGGTGGGTTTTTAGGGTGTGCCTAAAGGAGAGGAGAGTGGGTGATAGTCTGATGGATTGGGGTAGGGAGTTCCAGAGGATGGGTGATGCCCTGGAGAAGTCCTGGAGGCGGGCATGGGAGGAGGAGATCAGGGAACTAGAGAGAAGGAGGTCTTGTGATGAGCGGAGGGTGCGTTTTGGGTGGTATTTGGATATTAGGTCGGCGATGTAGTTTGGGGCAGTGTTATGGACAGCTTTGTACATCAGTGTTAGCAGTTTGAATTTGATCCGTTGGGCAATCGGAAGCCAGTGGAGGGATTGGCAGAGGGGGGTGGCAGAAACGGAGCGGTTGGTAAGGTGGATGAGTCTGGCCGCTGTATTCAGGATCGACTGAAGCGGGGATAGCCTGTGGTGAGGCAGGTCAGTGAGGATGGAGTTGCAGTAATCGAGTCGTGATATGATGAGGGAGTGGATGAGCTGCTTAGTAGTTTCAGGGGTTAGGAATGGGTGTATTTTGGCGATGTTGCATGAGTCTGCATGAGTTTGTTAGCGATTGGACTTGGGGCTGGAAGGATGAGTTGGAGTCTAGTATGACACCAAGTACTCTGGCTCACGGGGTGGGCTTGATGGTGGCATGGTTGGATGTGATGGAGAAGTCAGTGGGGGGGGTGCGAGGGCTGGGGGGAAGACTAGGAGCTCGGTTCTAGAGAGGTTCAGTTTAAGGAAGTGAAGCGACATCTAATCTGATATGCCGTTCAGTTGGCTGGTGATTCGGGCAGAGACTGAAGGGGTGAGGCAAGGGGTCGAGAGATAGATTTGCGTGTCGTCGGCATAGAGGTGGTAGTTGAAGCCGTGAAAGTACTGTATATCAGTTGGCCAAGGGAGGAGGTGTAGATGGAGAAGAGAAGGAGCCCGAGGACAAAACCTTGAGGGACCCCAACAGAGAGGGGGAGTGGGGGCGGAGGTGCTAGTGTTATAGGTAACGCTGAAGGAGCATTGTGATAGGTAGGATGAAAGCCAGGATAGAGTGGAGTCTCTGAGGCCAAGGGAGTGTAGTTTCTTGAGGAGGAGGGGGTGGTCGACTGTGTTGAAAGCCGCGGAGAGGTCGAGGAGTAGGAGCACTGAATAGTGGCCATTGGCTTTGGCGGTTAGCAAGTCGTTTGTGAGTTTGAGTAGGGCTGGTTTCGGTGGAGTGTAGGGGACGGAAGCCGGATTGTAGGGGGTCGAGGAGGTTGTTATCATTGAGGTGGGAGCTTAGGCGAGTATAGACTAAGCGCTTAAGAAGTTTGGATGTAAATGGCAGCAGGGAGATGGGTCTAAGGTTGTTCGGGTCGGTGGGGTCCAGGGAGGGCTTTTTAAGTATGAGAGTGATGTGTGCGTGCTTCAGAAGGGAGGGGAATGCGCCAGAAGAGAGGGAGAGATTAAAGATGTGGGTGAGGGAGCGTAGGATGGAGGAGGAGGGAGATCATAGGAGTTGTGAGGGGACAGGGTCGAGGGGGCAGGTGGTGAGGCGGGCTTCAGAGAAGACCTTAGTGACCTCCTCAGTGGTGGTGAGGTCGAAGGAGTAGAGTGTTGAGGGGGCTTCTGTGTGAGGGATCTTAGATGGGGTTAGATGGATGTTAGATGGGGTGGAGGTCTGAACAGTGGTGAGGCCAAGGGAGAAGGGTGTTGAGGGAGTTGCTGTGTGAGAGGAGGTAGGTGGGGTGGAGGTCTGAGCATCAGCGATGTCCCTGCGAATAGTGTCAATCTTGTTTTTTAAGTGATTGGCAATCTCGAGGGCGGTGAGTGAGGTACTGGGTGGAGGTGGGGGTGGAAAGAGTAGAGAGTTGAAAGCGGAGAAGAGCCAGCGAGGATTGGAGGAGAGGGTATTGATGAGGGTCAAGTATGCTTGTTTGGCAGTGTGAAGGGAGGAGGTGTAGGTGTGGAAGGCAGATTTATAGCGGGTGAATGCTAGTTGGGATCTGGTTCTGCGCCATAATCGCTCCAGCGCACGACTGCGTCGTTTGAGAGTTTTGGTATGATCAGTCTGCCAGGGCTGGAGCGGTCGGAGTATGATGCTTTGTGTGGTTAAAGGCGCTAGCCTTTAACCACACGAAGTTGTAGGAAGTTGTAGGAATTTCCTATAGATTTACCAAAACTATGTGATATGAAGACCAACCTAACCATTGCATCCAATTTGGCAGGCCCTCAAACTACATAGGTTATGGTAGATCCAAAGGAGCTTGTACAGATTGTAATATATATATATATATATATATATATATTTTTTTTTTTTTTTTAAATAGAGGTACCTTTACAGCACCATCAATTTACACAGTGCTTTACATATATTGTACATTTACATCAGTACCTTCCCTCAAGGTGATTACAATTTAAATCCCTAACTCACGTTCATACATACACATACTAGGGCCAAGTTAGACAGAAGCCAATTACCTACCAGCATGTCTTGGGAGTGAACCAGAGTACCCAAAGGAAACCCACGTAGGCACAGGGAGAACATGCAGAACAAGCAGGTAATTTTGTGGCTGGGATTTGAACTGACAATACTAGTGCTGCTAGGCAGAAGTGTTAATCACTTAGCCACTGGGCTGCATTCAAGTACATATATTTTATATATGTAGTTTATGCATATAAAATGTTTTATATATTTTTACCAGAGGACTATGGGTTAGTTAAAAAGGCAACACAACACTAGCAGCCTGCTTTGGGGCTGGCTTTCTCTGAATGAAACCTTGGAAAGAAGGGGTCTGATAATGGATGCATCACTAATCTGACTCATTCCCTTTTTTTGAGTAGGGATAAACTTGGTTTTGAACCCATATTAGACCAAACCCTGAAGGAAGCTGCAGCGCCAATCAGTGGAGGCTTGGGCACTCCCTGTCCCATCAGCTGCATGTACACAAAGCAGCTCATGACATCATTGACCTAATATGGACACATGGCCATAATAGGTTAGTGTCACTTACTTAATATTGCTGTGTGTGGGGTCATTTTAGGTTGCAACTGACTGGGATAGAGCTGACAGCAGCTTCCTCCCACATTTGGCCTGAAGCCAAGCCTTTCTCTAATTTTGACCTTTTGAAAGCAGATTGTATGCACAAGGAGAAAAACATCAAAAGAAGCCTAAAGCTCCACCTGCTGGCTAGATAGAAGACTACACAATATTCAGAAGCAGATTTCAGAATCTCCACACTTGGTGTGGCCTTCAGATTAGCACAACAACAGTGTGAAGAGAACTTCATGGAATGGGTTTCCATGGCCGAGCAGCTGCATCCAAGCCTTACATCACCAAGTGCAATGCAAAGCGTTGGATGCAGTGGTGTAAAGCACGCCGCCACTGGACTCTAGAGCAGGAGTGACTCTGGAGTGATCAATGATGCTTCTCTGTCTGGCAATCCGATGGACATGTTTGAGTTTGGCAGTTGTCAGGAGGATGGTACTTACCTGACTGCATTGTGCCAAGTGTAAAGTTTGGTGTAGGGGGATTATGGTGTGGGGTTGTTTTTCAGGGGTTGGGTTTAGGAACACTTAAGATGTCAGCATACCAAGACATTTTGGACAATTTCATGCTCCCAACTTTGTGGGAACAGTTTGGGGATGGCCCCTTCCTGTTCCAACATGACTGCACACCAGTGCACAAAGCAAGGTCCATAAAGACATGGATGTGCGAGTTTGGGGTGGAGGAACTTGACTGGCCTGCACAGAGTCCTGACCTCAAAAGGAAATAACACCTTTGGAATGAATTATAGTGGAGACTGTTATCCAGGCCTTCCCTTCTGACATCAATGCATGAACTCACAAATGTGCTTCTGGAAAAATGGTCAAACATTCCCATAGGCACACTCCTAAACCTTGTGGACAGCCTTCCCAGAAGAGTTGAAGCTGTTATAGCTGCAAAGGGTGGGCCAACTCAATATTGAACCCTACTAATAAGACTAGGATGTCATTAAAGTTCATGTGCGTGCCAATACTTTTGGCAATATAGTGTATTTTGGTTCTAATTTTGCCCTTCATGTGCTTCATCCTTGAAAATAATTGCTCACAAATATAGATGCTGCCAAAACCAAAAAAAATAAAGAGTGATTGTGAAGAGTGGGAGAATTTTCTTTGGGAAGATAAAACTTATAAAAGCCCACTAAAGAGACACTGTCAAATTTTTCTTCAACTGCACGAGTTCACTAAGCGTAAAGGCATTTTTACTAAATAATTTTTGTAAAATCAACATTTTTAGACACTTGACCTCTGGAAGACTTACCCCCAGGGGCGAACTGACCATTCAGTCACTCGGGCACTGCCCGAGTGCCCCGGGTCAGTAGGGGGCCCCATAAAATGCCCCTGATACCTTTTTTATAGGCTTTTTTGAGTGTGAGCAAGGACACAGGGGCCCCATGATCCCCTATTGCCTGGGGGCCCCATGAGTTGTCAGTCCGCCCCTGCTTACCCCCATTCCTGACCAGGCCATTTTTTGCGATATGGCACTGCGTTACTTTAACTGACAATTGTCCGGTCATGCAACACTGTACATAAATTAAATTGTAATTTTTTTCCCCACAAATAGAGTTTTGTTTTGATGGCATTTGATCATCACTGTGTTTTTATTTTTTTGTGCTGTAAACAAAAAAAGACCAGCAATTTGGAAAAAACACCAATATTCTTTGTTTTATGCTATGATGCATATCCAATAAAAAAAATATCAAATTTCTTAATAAATTTTGGCCAATATGTATTCTGCTACAGATTTTTTGTAAAACAAAAAACCCAAAAAGCAGATATTGGTTGCTTTGAGCAAAGTTATTGCGTCTTCACACTATGGGATATATACTAGAATTTTTTTTTAATACTAGTAATGGCAGTGATCAGTGATTTATAGTGGGACTGCGATATTGCGGTGGACGTTTTTACACTAATTGACACTTTGTGGGAACTAGTAGCACAGTAATACAGTGATCAGTACTAAAAATATGCACTGACACTGTACTAATGACACTGGCCGGGAAGGGGTTAAACATCTAGGGCAATCAAAGGGTTAACTGTGTGCCTAGCTATGTATTTTGTTTACTGTGTTAGGTGCTTTTACTAAGGGAAGTGATGGATCTTATTCCCTGCTTTGCAGGGACACAAGATCCATCACTTCTCCCCATCGGGACGGACTTGGTTTACATAGGCAGAGCTCTGTTCTGTGTCTCTGCCCGACGATCTGCGGGTGCCGACCGACATTCGCTGCCCAGCACCCGCAGATCGGTTTCTGCTGTGAATAATCACAGCCGAAGTGGCCCACCAGGGCGTGCATGCGTGCCCCCTTGGTGGAAGTGCAAATATTCATATATGTGATTTTGCACAGGGGGGCCGCCCTGTAGCAGTATATCTGCTATGGGGCAGTCCTAAAGTGGGTAAGTTTACAATTTTGTGTTGGGACACATTCATAGCCTTCGGGTCAGACACCCCTGGCTTTGTGGTTAGCACCTTTTTCTTGCAGCACCAGGTCATTGGTCCGAATCCTAACCATGACATTACTTGCTCAGAGTTTCAGTGTTCTTCCTCTACTTGTGTAGATTTCCTCCAGGTACTTTGGTTTACTCCCTCACTCCATAGACATGCTGGTAGGTTACTTGACTCCTGTCTAAACTGGTTCTATAATGTGTATACACTTTATAGATGTGAGGCAAGGACCTGCAATTGGAAGCTCCACGAGGGCAGAGTATGAGGTGGATTTACAATATACAAAGCATTGCATAAATTGTAATTTGTAATATTTCAAATGTACCTGCCAAAAAAGAAAATAATGTTTACAATTTTATTTTTTTTTTTATTCCTGGTCGTAGTAGTATCATTGCAGTAGTATCCCCTAATTTTTGTCGGAATTTGTCAAGTTTTATAGATGTGTCCCTATATAGAAGATACACTTCTTAAGTAGTCTTGAGGGTCCCTGTTTGCGCAGGACAGTTCTCTTTTGCAAACTGTCCCCTAATTATAATATATCAACCGACTTAAAATACACCCAAAGTCCAAATAAATGTCCCAAATCATGAAAAGTTGTCCAAATTACATCCAGATCTTGATGAATAGGTACCCACTCGTACACAATGAATATGAATCCCAGATGCTTTTCATATACCCTAAATTCAATATAATCAACATGTAATCCAAAATTTTAGGCATGGAATATCCTCAGATTGACATCCTCTTCTCCAGACACTTCCCTTAGACCTCACAAACAGACCAGGGATCAGCGTATGAATCAAATAACATACAAATTTTATTGTAGCCACTTACATTATAAACCAATAAAAACAGCTTCCTGGTCCTGACGATGTGTATACAGCCATATTGTGGTATCAAACAGCTTCCTGATTATAAAAAAGTATATACCGCCACAATACTTCCAAACACTGACACTTCAGCTCTAGAAAGGTGCCAGGAGTATACTAAGAGTCCCAGGAATACAGACCAAGAATCCAAAATGGCCACCACGGCACTTCCGGGAACGTCAATACGTCACGTGCCCCAGACCTGTTTCGTCACTTCCGGACTTTGTCCTTGTTGACAAAGTCCGGATGTGACGAAACACTTCAGTGGAGTGTTTGGAAGATCCAGAGGAAGGCAAAATAAAAATCATGGTCAATACACCGCAGCAGGGGAAAAATAAATTCCTTCCTTATCCACCTTGTTTCTGTGTGTAGTTTGTTCCAATATATGTATATGCAGACATCCATATTTGTAATTAAATATGCATGCTTTGCTACCTACTTGGCAATAGCTAAACAATGGCCATGCTTTACTACTTTTTCTCGCAATGGGGTTGATTTACTAAAGGCCAATAGACTGCGCACTTTTCAAAGTGCAGTTGCACTCTAAGATCAGTTGCTCCAGAGCTTAAGAAATGAGCAGAAGCTCTGTTGACTTCCATCATCCAATTGTGTGCAAACAAAAGTGCTTTTTTTCAATTCTCCTTTCACATGAATGGGTATTCCTTGCAAGTGAATCGTTATCTCATTTACAAAACTACACTTGCAGATTGAAACTGCACCTTGTATGGTACTTAGTCTATTTGCCTTTAGTAAATCACTCTTAATGAGTTACTAAAGGAGAAATGGAGAAAAATCATGTCCTCTTTTTAAGGGAATTTTCATTTAACTTAGTAATTGCAAAGAAGCTGTTTTGGCTTCAAACATCCAGGCATGTAAGGTTCCATGTACACTGCAGCTGATAAACTGACGTTCAGGAGTTTTTCTGCGTTTTTTTAGCAGCCCCTGAACTTACCCTAATATTTTCCTATGTGTCCATGTACACATCGTCGTTTACAGGCAGTTACGTTTACAGTAGTTTTTTTGAACGCACCAAACTTGCGTTCAGGAGTAGATTTTATCAGAGTTCCAAACGCTTGGAAATGCAGCTAACCACGTTTTATAAGCGTTTGCGTGTATTTTGCCTTCCTCTGGATCAACTATATGTATAGGTTTGTGTATGTGGAGGTTTTCTATTCATTTTTGCCATTGGTTAATCTAGATGGACTTGTGTCTTTTTTCAACCTATGTATTTATGTTTTAAAACATAAACACAATAATTTTTATCTTTGATCAATATCTTTAGAAAATGCTGAAAAGACTTCATATTCCCTTTAAGAACAATTCAACAACCTAGACTCTCCTTTTTAAACGTGAATTCCTAAAAATGACTCTGATGCTATTTTTAAAAATTAAAATAAAAAATAACCATAAGAAGTCTGCTAAAGATTAGCTGGAACAACAATACACAAGGAAGGATGCGAAGATTTGCTGGTGTTCTGCTAACAGAAAAAGGGGACAAAAAAAAAAAAAACTCTAGTCAAAAAAGGCCTTGGTAAAACCTGTGCCTGCTTTCCAATGCATAGCAAAACATCCTCAGTAGCACATACAGGGCCGCTGATAAGGGGGTATCACCAGTCCTCCTGTACCAAGCCTTGGCCAGCAGAGAATTCAGATGTTGGCAGGAGAGCGGGTGATCGGTGCAGCAGGAGGTTATATACAGGAACCAATCCCCTGTGCATCTCTCCCTGCAACAGTTAGAAGCTGACTTCTCCTCCTTTCCCTCCTTCAGCTGCTGCAGGGAGAGATACAGGGGATCAGTTCTTGTAATTGCCCCCACTGCACTGATTGTTTGATCTGTGCCTCCTCTAACCCCCCCCCCCCCATGTGCCCCCTTTGCCCTGCCCCACAACACTGTTGGCTTCCCTGCTCTCCTCTCCCGCCAGCTGCTGCTGCTTTCACAATAGAGAGCAGGGAAGAGGCCGGTAAATGTCATATTTGTCAGGCCGCTCCTTTTGTGAATGAACACAGCCAGTGATTAGTATCGATCACTGACTGTGTTTATTTATAACTCAGGCATAGTAAACATATGTTACTATGCTTCAGTTTGTGAATAAACAGGAGCTCTTGTACAGAGTGCTTCCCATTCATTTGCTGTCCAGTGCAGCTGAGGCTGCAGAGAAAGGGATGGAGGAATCTATGTCCTCAGTCCCTTTCTCGGTCTCAAAAGTGAGACATCAGGGGTCTGTTTAGACCCCTGATATTTCAACAAAACCTCCAACAGCGTTGTGAGAAAAAAAATAAAAAAAAAGTATAAAAAAAAAAATAAGTTAATAATTGAAAAAAAAAGATAAATAGTTAAAAAAAAAAAAAATGAAGGGCTTATTCACATAGGTTCTTTGGCCCACACAGTGTGAATGGGCAGTTTGTTTGTGTGGCTGGAGCTACCTGTTACTCTATGGCACTAGTGTTAGTTTGGATTTGTGGCAGACTTTAGGTTCTAGGATCTCAGCTGCATTGGTGTCCTGAGAATGGACCCAGCCCTGCAATCCTGTGATTAAGACTAATATTACTACGGTGGAGAGCTGAGATGGGTGCATTGTAGGTGACTTGTTTCAGGTCACTGGCCCATGTGGACGGTCTCACCTGCACCTTGCTCAGGTACTGCCAGCTGAGGGCCACCAGCAGCATGGCTCAGGAAAGATCTATTGGGCTGAATCTGTGATGCCATTGGGCATACTTAATTTCCTTATGGTAGCCAGGATATTTTGTGTCTGCTCAGATGACGGGTCTGTCAGGGCAATCTGCCGGTAGATCTGCAAAATGAGAAGAAGATAATGTCATGTGATTAAATATCAAAGGATATTTATGTAGCTGCCCCTTTTACAAACCTGGTAGCCATATCACATAAAGTTATTATATTTTTACAACATATTTGAACAAACATTAGATCTTGATTCAAATAGTGCCTACAGATAAGTGTGATATACTCAGGCCTTTTTTGCTGCCAGAATGTGGCAGGAATCCATTCAACCACCTCCAGCACTAGCCATGTGCTCACCGTTGTCTACTGTTACTTGTAAAACACAGAAGCCTCAGTTCTGTGTTCACAAGTGACAGCGCAGAGTTCATATCTCCTGGCGGCTTCCACAGAACCTCCCAGCAGCTGCACCCAGAGCCAGAACAGTTGCTCGGGACTGTGTGCGCATGGGCAGGAGGTGGGACATTACATGTTGAGCTACCGATGTCTGGATGGCGATCCCACAGCTTCTGCTGTCAAGGGGGAAGAGGGGCAGCCAAAAGTGAAAGAACACTCTGTGCATAAAGCCAGCCTGATATTTGGCAAAGATGTAAGCAAGACAGTGAAGGGGGATAATTGGGGGGGGAAGGGGGATAATTGGGGGGGAAGGGGGGTCTTGTGCAAATCTGAGGAGATACAGAGGTCAGAGATGAGGAGAGGTGCAGATGTAAGGAGCTATGTAAGAGGGCTGCAAAGCTTAGCTGTTGGGGGATTGCAGAGATAAGATGTAGAAAAAGTTGCAAAGGTGAGTTGTGGACAGGAGTTAGCTATGGTCTGGGGTGCAGGGGTGATCTGTAAATGGGGGGGAAGGGGGGAGTGTGAGGAGGTGAGCTGCATCATGGAAGTGGGGTAGGGGGTGCAGAGGTGGGTTGCGGATGAGTGGGGTTGCTGAGGTGAATTGCAGACGGGGTGCAGACATGAGTTACGGAAGGGTGGGGGCACAGAGTAGAGTTGCAGTGTGAACAGGGGGTGCAGATGTGCTTTTTGGATGGGTGGGAGTGCAGATGTGAGTTGCAGAAGGGTGGAGGGTGCAGAGGTGAGCTGCAGATTTTGATGGGATGCAGAGGTGATTTGTGAATGGAGATGTAGTGGTAAGTTGTAGATGGTGAGTACAAAGGTGAGGTGTGTGTGTGTGTGTGTGTGGGGGGGGGGGGGTGGAGAAGTGAGTCATGGATGAGGGTGTAGAGCTAAGAAGTGAAGTGAGCTGCAAACAATTTTGGACGAGGGCACTGAAGCGAGTTGTGGTTTGTGGTGCAGCGGTGAATTGTGGATGGTAGGTGCAGAGACGAGTTGTTGTGGGAGGTACAGAAGTGAGTTGTGGACAGGGGATGCAGAAGTCAGTTGTGGACCAGGGCGCAGTGAGTTGTGGATGGGGATACAGAGGTGAGTTGTAGTTGATGGAGTACAGAAGTAAACTTAGGACTGGGCAAAAGTGAGCTTAGCACAAGGCAGAGTTGAGCTGTGGGCAGTGTGGTGCAGAGGTTTACAATGCCCCTTTAAGACCTGCCCACTGTGCATACTGGCCATACCCACACTATAACAGAGTGTGCATGGTGCGATAATCTGGGGGGAGGGGGGGAGCATTGATGGTGGTGAGTTCCTGCACCTATTTTCTGGAAAAAAAAAAAACCCTGAATATACTTTAGCAAACGACACCTAAAACTATCATGGTGTATTCATTTTTATGATCTAATTTAATGAAAGCACACCCCTATATTTATGCCGCAGCGTGGGAGGGAATATGACCTGATATGGCTCAGGAGGGATGAGAAGTGGGGGGCTTATATACAGGTTATTGCCAGTCACTAACACTTTCTTTTTGGCTGACCAGAAATGTTCTTTGTTTTTCCACAGTACCATTACATTGATTGATATTTTTATTAAATAAGGTATTGAAAAAAGTATCACTTTTATTTGTAGGCGCTGTTGAGATCAAATGTGCTGAAAAAGTTACCAATTTGCTTAATTTATTTTTTATTTTTCACAAATGTATATCCATATTGCATATTTTTGCCTGAGGGAGAGACTGTGCTGAAAAATATAAGATATCCATACCTCCTCGGCATATTGGTACGTGATGGCTCTTACAGCCTGCATGTCTGTAGAGTCCATCATCAGAGTCACAGCCTGGCCCCTCCGGATCTTCACCACTCCTTTAAACACTTGCTGGTTGTTGTAGCAGGTGGCCAATGTAGCAATAGCCATCATCTAAAACGCACACGAATATGGTCAAAGGTTATATTCAAACAATAATACAGTAATAAATGTATTAACTACCCAAAAAAATTCAAATTCCATTTTTGTGTTCCAGGTACCCCTTTTAGACAGTATACCTGACCCACGCAGCAGTCAAGCAGAACAAGGTGGTCAGGAATACACCCCCATCCTGCTGGACAACAAAGGAGCCACACCTACAAAGCATATACTGCTACTAAACAGCACAACAAGGAGGGTGACACCACTCTCAGCACAATGACTCGGCAATGAAAAAGCAGCAACACACTTATAAGTCAACTTCTCTGCTCTTATCTCCTGTCAGCATGTTCACTGTCAGCACATGTGCACTGCAGAAGCCCCTGATTGGCTGCTTGTACTGGCCTCACCTCTCCCAGTCTGAGTTTATTGTATTTTAATGGCAGGAGGTTGATATTAAAATTTAACATTCTTAGTTATATTAAACCCTCAGTTTTTAAGCATTTTCATCTTCTGATTTCATCACTTGCTGAGCTACAGCTTCTTTATATTGTAATCCTTGTCTATGTTCTAGTTTAGGCTGGTGACATGATCATCACCCCAGGTTTTCTGTCTCAGGGTAGTTCCTTTCTCTTGCCGAATCCTATAGAGCCACCCTTGAATGCAGGGACAAGAGTTGTATCTCCCTACACTGTTCGCATCAATAGACACACACAGCCCTGTAGTCTAGGATGGCAAGGCACTCACCCCCCCCCCACACACACTTCCCACTCCTTAGCAGCACTTACTGGCCAATATGCTGCAGACAAGGCAGGACTATCTCTTTACACTCTGAGATGTACAGTAGTTTGCAAGAGCAGGAATAGCAGCACTGCAAGGAACCGGAACTACAGGTCCCAATGGGCCACAAGACTGAAGGGAAGGAGAGGTGTATCGTTTTATTGTTCTGCCCAGGAAAGTTTGGGGCTTTTAACGTGGTGAGTGAGAGAGGACCTCTGTAGCAGAACTTGCTGCCCATCAGGAACTTAGTCAAGGGAGAACCTGTACCCAAAGCCACTGCAACTCAGGTTCGGACACCACTTGCAGACTCTACGTTGTCACTACTGAAGTGCTGAAGATACTGTTCACCACCCACACCGCTGTTCGCCGAAGGCCTCGGAGAAACACTGAGGAATCCCCTTCCACCAAGAGCATTGTCAGCTGCGACAGAGAGAGGGATATCGGACCAAGGCTATTACTGTTTGCAGAACTGCAGGATGTTAATTACATGTAGTGTTGCATCACTTTAGACTACTCCCTCTATCCATCTCCATCTCTAGAAGATTGACTTTGCATTCGTACTAGTTCAAGCCTGTTATTGTGCTGAACTATCCCTGCTGAGCTCTATCTATTCTTTCAGTGGAAAGACAACTTCACCATTACTACTTGCGTCCTCCTTATACAAATCCGCTGGGACAATTATAAAGTGCAAAAACTCCTATTGAAGGGTGCCAACGATAGCTGGCAGAACAAACAAAGATTGCTGCACAATGGGCCTGTTTGGCTCAGTCTCATTGTCCTCCTGTTAAGCAGTTATAGAGTTTACCAGATTGCTCTAGGCTGAGCACCATCATTGCTAGTGCACATTGACAGACTAGTCTCCTTACACTGGTTACCCTTTATCCCTGCTGATCATTGTTGCACTGTGGGCGTCATTGTCATAGTCTACACCCTAATCTGGATAGCAGGTGTTATATTTGGAATATTTATTGAAGAAACAAAGTAAGTATCACACTCACAATAGACATAAAAACATAGGCATGTCAAACTGAACAAGATGTATGATCCAAACATCTGAGTCCATATGATGGAACCCTGGATGACCAATTGGCTAACGCATTTCGAGGACACAACCTCTTCCTCAGAGCAAACCTCTAAGGAAGAGGTTGTGTCCTCGAAATGTGTTAGCCAGTTGGTCATCCAGGGTTCCATTGTATGGACTCAGATGTTGTTTGGATCATACATCTTGTTCAGTTTGACATGCCAGTGTTTTTATGTCTATTGCGAGTATGATACTTACTTTGTTTCTTCAATAAATATTTTAAACGATAATGCACTCGGTGCACCATTTTTCTGTATTCTCCATTTGCATCTAGTGTATTTGGACCACCCCGGTCTGTTGAGGGCAGCAAGCAGTGCATATTACAGAAAATTCCAGAACATTCCTATTGGGCCTACTGAGTCCTTTCCTAGCGCAGGAGAAAAGGGTTTGTTGTGTTGGTTATATTTGGAATGACTTTCCTGTGCTAATTGATTCGTATACTCAAATGAAAGCTTAGTCACTATTAATTTGATCCTTTATTGCTATTTCTTATAATACAATCAGATTTCCTTTTCATTACAATCATTGGGTGTAAGTGTGTTCTTGCGGAGCACCTATTACTATTATTAGTGATTTCCCTGCAAGATTGCGGATCTGAACACTCAGCGGGTGTATCAGAAGGGTTGAGGACTTTGAGGACCAGACTGAACAAGCAACTCCTTCTGGGGTGGCATTACATTATGTGGGGACATTTGCCCATGTGGCATAAATACATTGTGAAATTCAAGTGCCCATGATATGCTGAAGTCTCATACAGCCACTCATAGACATGAATGGGTGAAACCGGTTGTATGAGGCTATGTGTCGCCATCATCCCCCAACACACACACTGCCTGCATTCAGGACATCACATCTATCTGCATATTCTAATTTAGGCGTAGCTGCAAACAGCCTCTTTCACCCATTCATAGGTGTCTGTATGCAACTCCAGGACATCCCTGGCACAAGTAATATGGAGCGTGTTTATGATGCATGATTAAATGTACTTATTTACATGAAGCCTAAGCCAACTTACCTTTATTTAATAAAAAAAAACAAAACACATTTTACATATACAGTATACCTTTTTTCCTTCTTTGGTTGGGTCAAGTTTTGGCAAGACTCCTCTTTCTTCACTTCGTCCTCCAGGCAGGGGCATATTTACCACAAGGCATTTGCCTTGGGTGGCATTTTTCAGGGGGACAGCACCTCCCCCGGAAGAAGGGATGGAGTAAGGGACACTCGCATCATGGGAACCAGATGGGATCTGAGAGAGGCTGCGGGCTGCTTGATGGTGTATGCAGAGCCTGACTCTCATTCCCGGGGATGTCTGGAGTTGTGAAGATGAGTGTCTCTCTCTATCACCTGGGAGGTAGTGGAAGGCTCTCCCAGGAGGGGGACAGGGGTGTTGTTGGTCATTGTCAGGCTCTCTCCATGGGAGGGGGGGGGGGTTTGGTCGGTGTCCATGGGGGCAGACGATTTTTGTGTTGCCTAGGGCAGCACAAAACCTAAATACACCACTGACTCCAGGGACAGGCAGGTCCGACTCCTAAATACTGCAAAGAAAAATGCCACATTACCTGCACACAGTTCTCTGCAGCATTATTCTGTAAGTCCAGACCACAAGGGGGTAGGTCCGTTATGGCCTCAGTTCAGGAAATGAGTTGAATGAAGCTGAGTGTTTATCAACCCAGAAGAGGACCAAAGTTGGATAGCAGAGTGGAGAGTCTGAGAGGAGAGCATTGCCGTGAAAGCTATTTATTTTAACTTTTGCAGGGGCATTAAGTAAGACCATCCATGGCTTAAGAAAATTAATTTGTATTCACTCCAACAGTGTTTAGACTACCATCCACTATCTAACATGGTCACAGAAGTTGGGGCACTTACCAGCGGTGCTGAACAGAATTTGAACACTTTCTGGTTCCGCAGTTGGGACAGGTACAGCAAGAGGTCAGGCACATGTTTCAGGGCATTGGTGATGAGCTCATTCAGACACTGCACAGCTGGCACAATATTTTCCGGCTTGGTAAAGTCAGACAACTTCTTCCCATATTTACTCCACACCTGTACAGGCAGAACAACAGACCTCAACTGCTGATCTTAGGTCTGAAATCTATTCCACCATCACAACTAGTACTTCATCTAGGTCAGGAGATGGCCCCCAGCCACCTCCAGTGTTGTGACAGGTAAGATCACATACAGTACATCTACACAATAAATACACATTTCCCCATGTTACGGCTGTTTAAAAACACTGCAAGTACAGAAATATCCCTGCCAGTGAGCTCCTAACTCTTCATTTGAGCGGATGACACAGTAACTTAAAAATCCCAGACTTCATACAATTTTCATAATTCTTATCTACATAAAAAGTGGTTACATTAATGTTCAAGAAGATACAAATCAGACACGAAACACGTCTACTTTACCAGGTCCAGAATGCAAATAAGACAATAGCTCTAAGAAATATGTATAAGATCTATATCATATTTTGTGTGTAACAAATAGTTACTTAATTTCCTAATTAATGTGCTGGTTTCTGGATTGTGAAACCTTGTCATATGAAATTAAAAGGTGTCTGTCAGGAATGGACTTGCCAGTAATGGTGGGACTCACCTGCCTTGTGGGCTGCAGTACCAGGGCTGGCCAGCGGGTGCTCTCAGCAATCAGAGACTCAACCCTGCAGCCAGCCAAACACCTGAAGCTGATTATGCAGGTGTATTTAAGGGATGGCCAGACCTGCAGTCTGGGCCTTGGTGTGTGTTTTTCTTGGGCCCCTGTATCTTGTAACCTGCGTTCCTGTTCCTGCCTCTGCCTGACTTGTTGCTGACCCTGCTTGATCCTGACCTCTGCTGACTTCTCCTGTTTTGATCCCTGGCTTGTGACCCTGACCATTCTCTCCGCCTGCTCCTCCTGTACCTACCTGCCCGATAGTTATCGACCCGGCCTGCCTGATTACGTTGTGCTCTATATGTGTATGTACCTGTGTATCTGTATCAGTCTAGGTTTGGGTTTGTTTCACCTTGTTGTATGTATTTGTGTTAGCTTGGGGTTTGGTGCACTGCGTTATGTTTGTATTGTTAGTCTTTAATAAATTATATTGTTTATAACTTATCTGAAGCCTGCGTTTCCCTGCGTCAGTTCACATACCTCTGGTCACACCCTGGAGCCCTGACAGTGTCTATGTCTATATGAAAATACTCCAGCACACCTACATGTCTCAACATTAGCACTGGAATAAGTAGCTCCATAAAGTAGTAAAAGGTAGCAGGACTGGAATATGCAGCATATGTAGTGCCACAAAGGAGATATATGGTAGGCTCTCTCATGGCTTCGCAGAAAGAACTTCCAGTACCATTTTACGCTCTTTAAGGTTTTGGTGGGGGGCAGCCTCAAGAAGGGTGTTTGTCACATGACTTTTCTAGTTGCAATTTTATATTTACAGTTGTGTCCAAAATTATTCAACCCCCAATGCTGTAAAGGGGTTTAGGGACTATAGTGTACATTTGGAATTGTATTCAGAATCAAATCCTACAAGGACGTTGTAACTACCCAAATGCAACTAAAATGACATCAATTGTTTATGTAATACAGTAGTAAATGGTTCTTATGTGGTTTCTTCATTGCCACAATTATTCAACCCCTTAAAGACTACCACTCTGAAGAACAGAGGTTCATACAGGTGCTTTCCATCAGGTATTGAAAACACCTGTGGATGTCACCGAGCAGCAATCAAGCATAATAAGCACCAATTAGGCAGCTTTAAAATGACTGTGATACTCAGCTCCTTCTAGACATTTACTGGTGTGGTTACAAACATGGTGAAGGCAAGAGAATGGTCCAGGAAGACAAGAGAAGAGGTGATTTCTCTTCACAGGAAGGGCAATGGCTATAAGAAGATTGCAAAGATGTTAAACATACCAAGAGACACCTTAGGAAGCATCATTCGCAAATTCAAGGCAAAGGGCACTGTTGAAACGCTACCTGGTCGTGGCAGAAAGAAGATGCTGACTTCGACTGCTGTGCGCTACCTGAAGCGTAGAGTGGAGAGAAGTCCCCGTGTGACTGCTGAGGAACTGAGAAAAGATTTGTCAGATGTGGGTACAGAAGTTTCAGCCCAGACAATAAGACGCACACTGCGTAATGAAGGCCTCCGTGCCAGAACTCCCAGGCGTACCCCCTTGCTGTCTCCAAAGAATAAGAAGAGTCGACTGCAGTATGCCAAAAGCCATGTGGACAAACCACAAAAGTTGTGGGATAGTGTTCTGTGGACTGATGAAACAAAATTAGAACTGTTTGGGCCCATGGATCAACGCTATGTTTGGAGGAGGAAGAACAAGGCCTATGATGAAAAGAACACCTTGCCTACTGTGAAGCATGGTGGAGGGTCAATCATGCTTTGGGGCTGTTTTGCTTCTGCAGGTACAGGGAAGCTTCAGCGTGTGCAAGGTACCATGAATTCTCTTCAGTACCAGGAGATATTGGATGGAAACGTGATGCAGTCCGTCACACACCTGAGGCTTGGGAGACGTTGGACCTTTCAACAGGACAATGATCCCAAGCATACCTCCAAGTCCACTAGAGCATGGTTGCAGAGGAAAGGCTGGAACATTTTGGAGTGGCCATCGCAGTCACCAGACTTAAATCCGATTGAGAACCTCTGGTGGGACTTAAAGAAAGCAGTTGCAGTGCGCAAGCCTAAGAATGTGACTGAACTGGAGGCCTTTGCCCATGAAGAATGGGCGAAGATACCCGTAGATCGCTGCAAGACACTTGTGTCAAGCTATGCTTCACGTTTAAAAGCTGTTATAACTGTAAAAGGATGCTGTACTAAGTACTAAGATTGAATGTCACTTGGGGGTTGAATAAAACTGATAATGCTGTGAGCACAGAAAAGACATTTGTGGTTATTTCATTATAACTGTTATGTTATATTTGTCTGACCTACAAGTGCCTCTTTAATGTAAATGTAAGCAAGATGACTGAATGATCAAAAGCAATGTCAAACTGGCCAAAACACTCAATTTCAGTGGGGGTTGAATAATTTTGGACACAACTGTATATATGGTATTACATGCTACACATTCATATTTTTTGTAGCAAGTGTTGGGAGTGATCACTGTTCACGGTTTGTTTAATTCACCATTTGTAGCTGGTGCACAGAAGCAATCACAGTGATCGGTCATTGTACAGTCCACCCCTGTTTTTTTTTTCTCATTTTGAATGGAGAAAAAAAACATACATCAAATCTTAATCTAGAAAAAATAAAGATGAAATAACTAGATCAAGGTTTGATCTAGGTCAGGGTTGGGGACAAGGTTAGGGTTAAAGGTCATGCTAAGAGTCAAAGGTTTGGGTATTTTAGGAAGGGGAAAAAAAAAGCACTTATAATATAGTATGTGTCAGTGTGTTTTCTAAGTGACGTCAACTTGGGTCCAAGTTCCAAAGAAAAGTTGATTTTGTGCTAGTCTTGCATGATCTTCTACTGTTGTCCCCACAGCTATGGTCAATGTGTCCAACCATCTTGTAGCAGGTTTCCCTTTTTGTCCAATTCCTTCAATCTTTTCAAGCATTATTTCCTTTTCCGGTGATCTCTGAGAGTGTGATCAAAATATTACAGTCGTAACTTTATCATTTGGTCTTGTAGTGACATTACCGGTTTGATCTCTTCCAAAATCAATCTATTAATTCCATGGGCTGCCCATGGAAGACATAAAATACTTCTCCAGTACCAAATCTCAAATGAGTCAATCTTCTTCATGTCCTGTTAGTGTGGTGACCAGCTTTCACAGTCGTAATTAACAATGGAGAAAAGTAGTTTATGGACAAGTCTGATCTTCATTTTGAGTTAAATTTTTTTACCTTTGAATATTTTGTCGAGAGTCTTCATTGTGTATCTACCAAGTGCTATTCTGCGGAGTATTTTGTTACTACTATTTGCTTCCTTGTTTATGAAAGCCCAGGAGGAGATTAAACTGCTTTACAACTTCTGTTCTATCACCATTAAATTCAAAATCATTGTCACTCTGTTCATGTGCTTTAGGTAGGATAAAAAAAACGCAAAATGTGCACTATTTTTTCGGGGCCCTACTACGGGTACAAACAACAAATAACATACACATTTATGGTATCACTGTAATCGTCAAGAACAGGAACACTTATTTTGGTCGTTCTTCTGATGATAGGTCATGGTATTAGCAAGAAATACAGCTAAATTTAAAAATTTTTTTTTACTATTTTGTGCCAGTTTTTCTTTGGCATTGGAAATAAGACTGTACTCACCTCTTTTGGCCAGAACTCCTGGCCATTCAGCAGGTCTTCCAAAAAATCACGGATTATGTTGGTTTTCTGCATGAACAGACCAAAAGAGCTGGAGAGCCTCTTATCCTCCCCTACTATGGGATCCTCCAGCCCTGTGACACAAAATATTACTGACAGGCCACGTGTCAATGAAGCAGCTACATAGTCACAGTACTGTGGGAAGAAATATGAAAGACCTTAGAGGAAACATACAGTATAGTGATTTTTATGTATCTTATGTTTTAATTATTTTCAGTATTAAAAAATAAATAAAAACATGTTATAGTCAGGGAAATACAATGTTAAATATAAGTACCACTTCTAGCAATTCAGCAGAAGGCTCTAAGTTACATCAGCCTTTTTATCTTTTTATACTTGTCAGAGCCTCTACTGCCAATATAAAACCCACTTGCAGCCTCATACCTTTTTATCTCTTGATAGTTCTGTACCCCTGAACGTCATTAATACATTAAAATACCATTCTCTCACTGAAATTGCAGCTTCGGGCTGTGACGATATCAGCGTCAGACCCCAGCCCTTCTCACCAAACTCGTGACCGAAGGACTAGCCAGTCTAAAACTGCGCTGTCAAGTGCGTAAGAATGCCAGCCCAGCTGCACCCTGCACAAAGATTTTCCAGCTAATGGACCACAATCTGTGTACCTGCAGCCTGGGAGCGATTGTTACTGGGTCAGGTTAATTACGCAATTAACCCTTCACACTGCCACCACCGCCTTTTTGTACAGAGAAAGAGGAAACTCTGCAATATCAGCAATAACACTATGATGTTTGAATAATCGTTTATATACACAATGACACCGCACACAGATGTTTTAAAAACACACAGTAGCGCTCTTCAGAGACAGGAGTTCTTAGTTTGCATTAAAGAGCTTTAGAAACAGTTGAACACTTTTCAGATAATAGGATTTATTACTAAAAAAGGTCAAAATGGTGCAATGACAATATTTACAGAAAAAGATGTAGCCTATATATATATATATAAAAATATACAGAGAGCAATAACACAGCAAAGAGATAACAGAAAAAAGTTTAGAGTGATAGGAGTACTTGCCAAAAGTCCTGGGCTAAGCAGCTTTCAAGTTTCAGAGCATAAGGGCCTTTCTCTCCAAAAGTTGGTTCCTGGTGTTAAAAAGGAGAATTCTTCAACTTAGCTCAACTCAGCTTAACTTAGCTTTCTGCTCCAAGCATAACAGCTTTTCTTTCTAGGCACTTAGAGTGCCTCCTTGAAGCAGAGAACCAATCACCTCATTTAGGGAGGCTGTTGGAGGTGGAGACCCCAGCTAGAACCAAAATCCCTCACAAGTTGATACCAGGGCAATAACTTTCCCTGGATACATGTAACATTCTATCCACAAGTAGATTAATATGCAGAATCACCTGCCGACCGTCTAGATATGAACTATGACATACCTGCTGGGACGGTTAAGGAGATATCGTTTTCTGCTCTCCTGTAGATTCCAGCTCGGGGATGTAAGATATCAGGCGACTTGTATTAAAGTGACCCATCTGAATATATGCCTGGTTTTTATGTTTTTCATATTCCAAGATATGAAATCATAGGGGAAAAGGGGATTTTTAAATGTGAGTCCGTTTTAAGACTACCTGGAATGTCTTTGAAGCTCAGTGAAGGACTGGTTTTATGGCTTTACGATATCCCAGATTGAGAAGCTAACAGACATCCGCGCACCAGCTAGGTTGGGATTTTATAGCCCTGGAGCTCTCCCGCTGAGCCTGATTGCCTGTGATCTCTGCATCATACAGACCACATGTCACTCAACAGAGGGAGGGTGGAATTGGAGGGGAGAGAGAGATACAAGATGGAGGATCCTTAGCAAGATGGAGGACCGCATCCATCTTTGTATGCACAATTGCTACACCTGTCCTCACACCTTAGTGCTCTATGCTGGCAGAGCTCAATAACAGCTACACCTCTCATCATAAGTATCTTCACACAGACCTATGTTGTAGAATAATAGAGATGATGTGTCAAACCAGGTGTGAGTTCTGATTATTGATGGAGCTGGGTCTATCTCTGGTGCCCAGTGGTGAATATAAATATATTATTTTATTATTCTAATTCATTTATATTTAAAACATCAGTATTTAAGAAGGTAAGGCTAACTATCAAACGGACACTGAAAGATTCTCTCCTTTTCTTCCCATGGTCCTTCATGCCCTTTGCCATGAAGACACTTTTTTTGGTGTTTTAAACATTTAATGACCACAAGGCTCCAGGTCCTCTTCCTCTCTGGCGTGCTTGCTGCTGCAGCATGTATACAACGCTAAAAAACATATTACACAGCGATATGGCACACTTGTTTTCTAGCTAGCCCACATCCATGCTCTCCCTCATTTCTCCATTGTCGCTGATGACATCTTCTCTCAGTCTTATTGTGGGACCAAGTCTACTTTATCAGCACGGCAGGGAAAATGCCTCTATTGTACATTCCAACTCACAATGTGGTTATTCAAACTCATCTAGTGATGAAACAGATAAGATTTGTAAATGTCCTTTTCACTAGCGATGCCATTTCTTACCTTATCCCAATCTTGTACAGATTCTACCTGCTTCTGTAGGTACTCCATCATCCCAACTGCTACCTCACGAACAGCTTTGACAATCACTTCCTGGTAAACCACAGCTAAGTTCCTAAACTCCCAAGAGATCTGAGAACAGAAGAAAACAGATATTTTTTTGCAGTACAGTACCTTGGCACCTTTAAGTCTTGACAAGTCTATATGCTGCCATATTCAGCCGTGGACACTGCCAAACAAAGTTGTTAGGATGTCCCATATACAGTTAGGTCCAAATATATTTGAACACAGGCACAATTTTAGTTTTTTCAGGTATTTACCAAAATATATTCAAGCTATAGTTATATAATGGATATGGGCTGAAAATTTGATGGTATGTACAGTCAGGTCCATAAATATTGGGACATCGACACAATTCTAACATTTTTGGCTCTATACACCACCACAATGGATTTGAAATGAAACTAACAGCAGTTAAAGCACATCTTGTTTGTTTCATATCAAATCCATTGTGGTGGTGTATAGAGGCAAAAATGTTAGAATTGTGTAGATGTCCCAATATTTATGGACCTAACTGTACATCCAAATTGGAGGAAGGGTTTAGGAATTACAGCTCTTAATAGTAGCCATCCCCCCTTTTTCAAGGGACCAAAAGTAATTGGACAATTGAATCACAGCCAGGTGTGGGCTACTGCTTTTTATTTCTTCATCAATTAAGCAGGTAAAAAGGTCAGGAGTTGATTCTAAGTGTGGTATTTGCATTCGGTATCTATTGCTGTGAACCTACATCATGTGTTCAAAGGAGCTGTCCATGCAAGTGAAACAGGCCATTGTCAGGCTTCAAAAACAAAACAAATCCATCAGAGATAGCAGCAACATTAGGAGTGACCAAATCAACAGTTTGGTACATTGAGGAAAGACGAATGACGGGAATAAAAAAGTGTGGAGAATGTCACGATCGCGGCATCAGACCCCAGACCTTCTCACCCAAACGTGAGACTGAAGGGCTAGCCGATCTAAAACCGCAATGTGATGTGCGTAACAATGCTACACCCAGCTGCACCCCGCACAATGATTTTTCAGCTAATGGATACAGATCGATGTACTGGCAGCCTGAGCAATTGTTACTAGATCAGGTTAATTACGCAATTAACCCTTCACACTGCCACCACCTACTTTTTGTACAGAGAAAGAGGAAACTTGGCGTTATCAGCTATAACACTATAATGATTGAGATAATCGTCTGTATAAAACGGTCTGCAGGCCAGTTATACAGAGGTTTAAACAACCACAGTAGCATCTCTTTAGAGGCAGGAATTTGTGAGTTGCAATACAGAGCTATAGAAACAGTTCAACACTTTCAGAAAGAAAGATTTATTACTAAAAGGTCAAACAGGAGCAATAAAAATATTTACAGAACAAAGATGTAACTAAGATATATATATATATATATATAATTATACAAAGAACCATAGCACAGCAAAGAGATATCAGAGAGAGGTGAAAGGGTTAAAGTACTTGCCAAAGTCCTGAGTTAGCAGATCCAAGTTTCAGAGCAAAAGGGCACGGGTCTCTCCAGGTGGTATTCATGTTAAAATGGGAGACGTCTTCAAACTTCTTTCCTCTTAGGCCTGACAGCCTATTTTAAAGTCCCCAGCAGGGGGGTGGCTCTGCAGTCAAGGGCCAATCTCCACTTAGGGCGTGGAAATATGGGTGGATGCCTCAACTTGAGCAAAAATCTCCCATAACTCATATTTGCCTATAACTTTTCATCTGCACAAGTGACAGTCCACCCGCGGGTAGATTATTATGCAGACAAGTCTGAGGAATTAGATATGAATTAAGAAATTATATACTGCACGGTTCACGGGATCTATGTTTCTGCTTCCCTGAGTGTCCGAGACAAGGCGAATGACCCATCAAACTGTTCGCCTGCTTATTGGCCATCTGACGAGGTGTCCGGTTTTTATGTATGTCTCTCATATTCCAAGATATGAGACATAGGGGAAAAATGCATTTACCAGAAGTTATCTGATTCTGTCACCTACACAGAGTTAAGTTTTATGAGGTTAGAATCTTTCAACTCCTGAGAAAGCTTGCTGTATCTCTTAGGAGGTGTTACAATTGGCAGGTTACGTGGACAGAGAGACTCCAACTCTCTTGGGGGCTTTTACAGCTCCTATGACCCTCCTGTGACATTCCTAACTCACAAACATACTGGCCACATGTCCCTGGGCCTCTCAGGAAGGGAGGGGGAAGGAGAATAAGGGAGAAATGGATATGCTTAGCAAAATGGAGTCTGCGTCCTTCACTGTGTGTTGCGCACGTTTGCGACAGAGAAGGCTTGGAACAGCTCATGATCCAAAGCATACATCGTCATCTGTAAAACATGGTGGAGGCAGTGTGATGGCATGGGCATGCATGGCTTCCAGTGGCACTGGGTCATTGGTGTTTATTAATGATATGACAGAAGACAGAAGCAGCTGGATGAATTCTGCAGTGTTTAGAGATATACTGTCAGCCCAGATTCAGCCAAATGCAGCAAAGGTGATTGGACAGCACTTCACAGTACAGATGGACAATGATCCAAAACACACTGCAAAAGCAACCCAGGAGCTTTTGAAGGAAAAGAAGTGGAATATCATGCAATGGCCGTGTCAACCACCTGATCTCCACCCAACTGACCATGCATTTCACTTGCTGAAGGCAAAACTAAAGGCAGAAAGACCCACAAATAAGCAAATGAAGACAGCTGCAGTTAGAGCCTGGCAAGGCATTAGAAAGGAGGAAACCCAGTCTTTGGTAATGTCCATGGCTTCCAGACTTCAGGCAGTCATTTCCAGTAAAGGATTCAACAAAATATTAAAAATTAACATTTTATTTATGATTATATTCATTTGTCAAATTACATTTGAGCCCATGAAAATGGAGGGACTGTGTATAAAAATGGTTGCAGTTCCTAAAATTTGTACTTGATATTTATTTTCAACCTCTTGAATTAAAGCTGAAAGTTTGCACTTCAAATTCATTTGTATTGTTTCATTTTAAGTTATTTTGGTGGCATACAGAACCAAAAGTATGAAAAATTGTGCCTGTGTCCAAATATATATGGACCTAACTGTAACCCCTCTCAATAACAGCAATTCTCAGTCTTTTAGCAAGCAATCAAAAGAAAGCAGGGCACAGTAGAGGGAGTGCTGTGCTGTATTCCAAGAAACAGGCAAGTGAAAAGTACTTATTTGTTCATAGTACTGAACAGGACACAGCCTCCTTTATGTCTTGAGCAAGGGACATCTCCAAGCATTACAACCAAGGGTGAGAACACAGCAAACAAAGTCAATAGGCCCCAATAAAAGGATATCAGGTTTCCAAATCAAAGAGCATTCTGAAGCACCTTACAGTTGAAGCTGACAGAGTCCTGAACAAATGTGTGTAAAGAAGACCAAGTGGTGACCCTACAAATCTGAGAAACAGATGCCCGGTGCTGAAAAGCCTAAGAGGCACTGGCTGATTAAAGTGAGTGAGCCTTAACAAGGAAAGGAGGATTCCAATCCTTCAAGGTGTAAGACTTATCGATAACCTGGCCAAGCCATCTAAAGATTGTGAAATAAAAATGCAGGGCAGCTCTTGTGAGAGCCCACAGGCAGGACAAACAGAATTTGAGGTACAGATGGATACAGTGGCCAAGAGATAAGCTTGCATCAATAGTACTGCTTTGAAATAATGTAGAGTGATCTCTTTAGATTGCTTTGGAGCAGGACAATGAAGGCAGGACTATGTCCTGCTTAAGGTGGAAGGAGGCACCTTAAGCAGAAAACCTCCTTGTCGTTATGAAGAATAAGTAAGGATTATTTACAGGATAAGGCCACCAATTCTGGGACTGGTCTTGCTGATGCTAGAGAAAAAACACCTTACAAGTAAGGTCATCCAAGAGGATATCCAAAGTAGACTCAAAGTGAGGCTTCTGTAAAGCCACCAGGACCAAAATTGAGATACTAAGGCTACACAGGTGTACTAATAGGGGCATCGATGTTAGCCACCACCTGAACCCTAGGGCTTTTACTAAAGAGTGAGGCCAGCGGTCCCTTAAAGAGGTTGACCAGTGTCGAGATTTTCCCCTTAAGGGTGCTCAAGGCCAAATTTTGCTCCAGACCAGATTGGGGAAAGTAAAGTCCTGTAGGCAGACCTGGAATTAGCAGGGTCACTCCAGGGTTCAGTGTAGTAGTGAAGATAGTATACTATCCTTTGTCAAGGTGCCCTTTTGCACTCTTCGTGACCCTGTAATAGTTTAAGGTGGTCAGAGTATATGGTGAAACCTGGGCCCTGTTACCTTGGGTGTTGCTTTCTGTTTGCAATATTTGTATATAATTACTCTGTATAGGAACAGTGTGTTACATTTTGGTCACAGTTTACATTGCCTTGCTTCTATTTGACCAATCCATTTTCTAATATACATAGGGTTGATTTACTAAAACTGGAGTGTGCAAAATCTGGTGCAGCACTGCATAGAAAAAAAAAAATCAGTTTTCAGGCTTTATTGTCAAAGATTATTTGAACAAGCTGAAGTTAGAAGCTGATTGGCTACCATGGACAGCTGCACCAGATTCTGAGTGTTCCAGTTTTAGCAAATCTCCCCCATAGTGTCAATTTACTGTGGTGTTGTTCATCTTATTGAATTGGGGTGTGTCAGAGTGATAGAGGTAGAAAGAATCCAGTTTCAGAGGGCTTATCAAACTAGCAGGTCCTTTGGGGACATGTTTCCGCTAGCCTACAATTAAAGGGGTGCTATACGGACCACCACTATTATGGGGGCCTTCTCCACTGACCACCAATTTAACAATTTGCCGCCCGCCCTATGGCTGAATGGCGGGCGGCAAATGTCATCAGCGTTCCGGGTGGACGCCATATGGCGTCCTCCTGCACATGCGCAGATTGCGCCCCTGCAGAGCGGCATGATCTGTCACCGGCCGTGTACCTTGGACACAGCCGATGATAGATCTGAGTATCGGCCCCGTTGCCGGTACCATGTGACCTGCTGTGACCAATCACAGCAGGTCACATGACAGTTGTATACAATGGATGGCTTCATTCATTGAAACATGAAACCTGAAAATTGGCCTGGGCAGGAAGGTGTAAAATTGCCCGGTATTGAATTGGTTAAGGGGTTGTTACAGCAATATCCCCTGGCAGGTGGGACAGTCTCACCTGACACACAGTCTAACCACCAGCTGGACTTTGGCAAATAGTGAAGATAGGCCAGGAGCCCTAGAGGTCTTCAGAGATCTTTGCTGCAGGCTAATATCAGGTTGCAGCCTTCAGAAGCGCCCCTTCAGTGGGTGAGTGATGACAGGGAATTTAATGTGCGGATATTGTACAAAAAACATTTAGAAAAATGTGTTTTTCAGATCCAAAACAGAGGTTATGAGCATGAAGCAGGCATGAGATTGATCAGGCAAAAGCTACATTCTTGGACAGTCAGCAGGCAAGAATGTAGCAAGTTCAATCTGGGCTAAAATTGAAACAGGCAGTGGTGTAGTATAGCTCTTGTGTATATAACAGGGTATCTGGCAAGAAGAAACAGCATCAGCCACTTTCAGGGTCAGATGAGGAATGCCCAGTGTCATTTCAGGGAACTCCAAAACCTGGCACAAAGTTTCCAACTACCATTGAAGCCCTGGTAGGGCATTTGCGAGCACCACTGAAAGTCTTGGCAGGAATTCTGAGAGTATGAGTTCTGGCAGTTCAGCTGCGAGCACAATTGAAAGTATTGGCATAGATTTTAAAAGTCCTGGCAGAAGGTCTTGTGGACCTGGAGTCCATAGGAATCCTGAAAATGGATAGATGGGTGGTATAGCATGCGTTCTGGAAATGCAAAGATGGACGATGAGACAGGGCTTCTCCTCCACTGACCACTAATTTAAGAAAACACGACAATGAACATTTAAGGGGGTACTTCACCATTAACCACCAATTTAAGCAAATCTTAGTGACCACCATTGTAAGGAGGCAATACACTGACCACTACTGTAAGAGGACACTTCACAACTAGCAACCAATACTTTATATACTGTACTGATTCAATCTACTTAATAGTTCAATAAACATGCTTTAAAATGAAAAATAATGCAATAGCAGCATGGTAACAGTTCACATAAATGAGACCCAAACTTTACTCACTGTTGGGAAATCCTCAAGCACTTGGCAAGTTTTCTTCTTGCTGTCCATGAACTTCCAATCAGGCTGGTACAATAGGTTGTGAAAGTTTTTCAGAATCTGGATTTTGGTCTCCATACTGATCGTCATGTCATCCTCCACAGTGTCCATAGCTTTCACAACCAGATAGAATATACAGAATATGTGCCTAAGGAGTACAGAGAGAAGACAGCTTCTTAGGGCTCATGTACACGGGGAGTTTGGAAAACTCTTCTGAATGATGGAAACTAACTGCTGGAAAACGTAGGTTATAAAATGTCAGTTTTGCTGCGTTTGCATAACACATTTAGCAGCATATATGCATGTTTGCGTTCAGAAGCTTTTTAAAAGGTAACCTCAGAAGACCTTCCCAAATGCCCAGAATGCACTGAAAAATAGTAAATTCACTAAAAAAGGCTACTAAACTACCGCAGTTAATTTTATCAAGTCATGCGGTATTTTTGAAGTGACAAGCACCCCCCCCCCGAACCATACCAGGCCACATGCCCTCAATATGGGGGGGGTGCTTTGGGGTAGGAAGAGCTCCCCCCCCCAAAGCACCTTGTCCCCATGTTGATGGGGACAAGGGCCTCTTCCCCACAACCCTAGCCAATGGCTGTGGAGGTCTGCGGGCGGGGGGCTTATCGGAATCTGGATTAGTATCAATGAAAGAATGTTCCCCAATACTGGTGTCAGTAGAAGGACCGGTGCTCCAGCATTGGTGTCAGGGAAGGACTGGTGCTCCAGCATTGGAGTCAGTGGAAGGAGTAGTGCAGTGGTATCAGTGTCAAGAAAAGTGCCCCATCTTTAGTGTTAGCGGGACTAATAGTGCTCCATATTTTATATTGGTGGATGGAATTATGCCCCGTTGTGATGTCAGTGGCAGAAATAGTACCCCAATGATGGTACCAGTGGGAGGAAAAGTGCCCCATCTTTAGTGTTAGTGAAAGTAATAATGTTCTGTAGTATATATCAGTGGGAGACATTATGTCCCAATGTTGGTGTTAGTGGGAAGAATAGTGCCCCAAGGGCCAGATAATGGCAAAGGTCTGCATCTGGCCCCCGGGCTGCAGTTTGGAGACCACTGGTGTAGAGGATAGTTAATAAGTACTTTTGCTCTCAATGGCAGTGAACTGATGCAAGGTCCCCTTTAAGGCACTGAACAAGAACAGATTCAAAGTAGTGAAGTGTAACAGTTGTAAAAAAGCATGTTTTAAGTGCCTCCACAGGTGTTCAAAACCTCAGTATATCCAGGAATATGGACCAGAAATTCCACAGCTAAGCAGTAGATGACAGTAATCTATTCACCCAGTCACAAGATGGCCGCTTGGAACGCGCGTTCCACTCACCGAAAGTGCCGAAGCACTGCGTTCCAAGCAACACTAGTGAGCCCAATGCTGCGATTCCAGGTCAAAGCCATCACGGGACAATAATAAAAAAATAAAAAAAAAAAAAAAAAAAAGAAGAAGGGGCATGTATACTATTTGTGGCCTTTGGGCCCCACAACAATGACTGGGCCCGGGCAGCTGCCCCTTTTGCCCTTTGTTAAAGATGGCCCTGATGCCTATGCGACTGAAAGAAAAAAATTTCCAAAAATTGTATTTTCTAAAAATTGTATTTTACAATAGACAAATTCATATTTAACAGAAATTACACTCACTGAAGTTCCCCTTCCAAGGCCTGGGTGATTGGGGCATAGCTCCTGCCCGTCTCAGTCAGGTATTTGTAGCAGGTCTGCAGGCCCTCACTCATGGGGTCCTGTTGGGAAAGAGACGGGATGGAACCTTTACAAAGCAAATGTACACAGCCTTCTGTGAGCAGCCTAATAACTGCCAGTAGCGCCCACTGGGCTTCTATGCAGCGGGAAATACATACAGTTCAATTCATGAAGCTATAAATGTATTACGTTGAAAATAAAAAAAGGTGTTCAAATTCTTTCTGTAGAAAGCAGCTTGAGTAGAAATGCCTGTCCCCTGCCAACATGCTGCAGAGAAGACCCCTTGCTCTTTGTGAGGAAGCAGTAGTCTGAGGCCTGATGCAGGCCATAGACGTGACGTTTATCGTCTGATAAACGAAAAATCGGTAGTTGCTGCCACCAATGCTTACGAAAAACGGCCATTTTTCGTAGATTTTCCAGCATGACCGATAAAAAGAAAATGAGAAGAACCGCGAAAATCGGCTGACGACATTGCCCCACTAATGGTGTGAATATCGGCCGTTTTTTTCTTTCGGATGAAAATTCGGCTGATAAACGACCCGTCTATGGCCTGCACAACACATCCCCTGCCTTCTAAAGAAAACAAAGTGTAAGACTTTAACCACTTGACCTCCAGAAGGTTTTAACCCCTTCATTACCAGGCCATTTTTTGCTATTCAACACTGTACCCAAATGAAATATATATCTTTTTTTCACACAAGTTTTAATATTTAATCACCACTGGGTTTTTTATTTTTTGCTATATATAAGAAAAAAAGCCACACATTTGCAAAAAGAACACATTTTTCTTAGTTTCTGTTAAAAAATACAATTTTGCAAACAAATCTTTCTTCATAAATTTAGCCCAAAATGTATTCTGCTACATTTCTTTGGTAAATATAACCCAAATCAGTGTTTATTATTTAGACTGTAGGAAAGTTGTAGAGTAGAGGCTACAAACTATGGGATATATTTGAAAATTGATTGTTCCTGATGTACTGACAGCCTAATTTCATTTCTTGAGGTCCGAAAATGCCAGGACAGTACAAATACACTCCAAAATCAACCTTTATGGAAAGCAGGCAGTCCAATGTATTTAGTAGGAGGTATGACGAGTTTTTGAAGTTGCAATTTTTTGTCACAAGCTTTTGGAAAATTAAGAAATTAAAAAAAAAAAATTTTGTTTGCACATTTTTTAAATTTTTTTTTACATACTGTCACCAGTGCATTACAGTGTCATCATACTGGTGTGGTGGTTATCAGGGATACGGACTGGTGACAGTATATAAAAAAAGAATTATAATAATTAATAAAAAATTTATTTTTTTCGTTTTTTTTCTATTTTTTTTACATACTGTCATCAGAGCAGTTGGATTTAATGGGCGACAGGTTGTATAATTTCCACCTTGGTGTACTAACATGGCCACTGGCCATTTTGAATCACCTTTATTTTCCTCAAGCATTTAAACACAGGGGTAGATTGTTTCTATTCTTTGTGTCAGAAACATGTCTCCTTTCTAAATACGAAGCCTAAATCTGGCCATAAATGGATTTATATATTTTTTGCTATCAGTCAGTTGGCTTATCAAAAAAACAAAAAAAAAAACAAAAAAAAAAAAAAAACACAGATTCCCTACATCCACACATGGATGGGAGAATCCTCCCGGCTGTGTGTTTGAATTCTGACAGCTGTCAGAATACACTGATCAACGTTGTGGCCGATTGGCTGCATGAGCTGATCGGACACATTTCACACAAAGGAAGCAATGGAAAGAGAACAGGATACCTTTTTCATACAAGTAAATGGTACAGCAGGCACATATCAGGAATAGAAAATGTTGGGTTTACTTATTCTTTAAAGAGCAGCATCATATATACTAAAAAGATGCTTTGAGCCCTCATATTATACAGTGACTTGAAAAAGTATTCATAACCCTTGAAATTTTCCACATTTTGTCATGTTACAACCAAAAACGTAAATGTATTTAATTGTGATTTTATGTGATAGACCAACACAAAGTGGAAGGAAAATGAGAAATGGTTTTAAAATTTTTTTTTACAAATAAATGAGAAAAGTGTGGAGTGCATTTGTATTCAGCCCCCTTTACTCTAATACCCCTAACTAAAATCTAGTGGAATCAATTGCCTTCAGAAGTCACCTATTTAGTAAATAAAGTCCACTGTGATTTAATCTCAGTATAAATACAGCTGTTCTGTGAGGCCCTCAGAGGTTTGTTAGAGAACATTAGTGAACAGCTTCATGAAGGCCAAGGAACACACCAAACAGGTCAGGGATAAAGTTGTGGAGAAGTCTAAAGCAGGGTTATGTTATAAAAAAAAAAAAAAAAAAAAAAACGCTTTATGGAGCACTGTTCAATCCATCAGAAAGAAAAAGAAAATAGAAAGAGTATGGCACAACTGCAAACCTACCAAGACATGGTCATCCACCTAAACTGACAGGCTGGGCCAGGAGAGCAGTAATCAGAGAAGCAACCAAGAGGCCCATGGTAACTCTGGAGGAGCTGCAGAGATCCACAGCTCAGGTGGGAGAATCCATCCCCAGGACAACTATCAGTTGTGCACTCCACAAATCTGGCCTTTATGGAAGAGTGGCAAGAAGAAAGCCATTGTTGAAAGAAAGCCATAAGAAGTCCCATTTGCAGTTTGCGAGAAGCCATGTGGGGGACACAGCAAACATGTGGAAGAAGGTGCTCTGGTCAGATGAGACCAAAATTGAACTTTTTTGCTTAAAAGTAAAACGCTATGTGTGGCGGAAAACTAACATTGCACATCACCCTGAACACCATCCCCACCGTGAAACATGGTGGTGGCAGCATCATGTTGTGGGGATGTTTTTCTTCAGCAGGGACAGGGAAGCTGGTCAGAGTTGATGGGAAGATGGATGGAGCCAAATACAGGGCAATCTTAGAAGAAAACCTGTAAGAGTTTGTAAAAGACTTGAGACTGGGGCGGAGGTTCACCTTCCAGCAGGACAACGACCCTAAACATACAGCCAGAGCTACAATGGAATGGTTTAGATCAAAGCATCTTCATGTGTTAGAATGGCCCAGTTACAGTCCAGACCTAAATCCAATTAAGAATCTGTGGCAAGACTTTGGTTCTACAAAGTATTGACTCAGGAGAGCCGAATACAAATGCCGCCACACTATTCAGATATTTGTAAAAAATGTTGAAAACTATTTATCATTTTCCTTCCACTTCACAATTATGTGCCACTTTGTGTTGATCTATCACATAAAATCCCAATAAAATATATTTATGTTTTTAGTTGTAACATGACATAATGTGCAAAATTTTAAGGAGTATGAATACTTTTTCAAGGCACTGTAGAGGTTGCATGTAATTTGGTGAGTGATTTTTTTCACTGGGTATGGATGAGCACTTTGGATTGTCAATCACTAAAGATCTGCACTGAGGACTTGAATGTCTTTATGTGTCTTCAATAAGGCACATAAATGGACACTTTATTGAATTGTGAAAGCAGCAGAAAAGAGCACACGACTGTTTATTATTGACAAACTGTCAAAATATTGTTTAGGTTTACTATGAGGAGAAAGTTGTATTTATTTGATGATCACATGGTAAGTAATCCGGTAAATATTCATACAGAAGTTTTATAATTTTTAATTCTGTTAGCTTTGAGTACATAGCTGTTGCACCTCTTTTTAAATTAGCTTGGCTTGGCGCATGGAGCATTAACATCCTACACAAGCAGGTTTCCCGTCCACCCGGGTCTATTAGTGGCCTCAGAAGCATTGGAACGCCAAGCAACTTACACCGGTGGGGAAGCACGGCACCACGGAAGGCAGGAAGGGTAACAACTCCACTCCCATTAATACTTACTTTGCCCACTCTGCCTCCCATCAACCGACTTCCAAGATGGCGCCGCGCCATTATCCCCTAACTCGGCCTCACAGGAATGGTCTCCGCGCCACTCTCCGTCACCACAGGGCTCTGATAGGCTTTCTGCCCACTCTAGAAATGCCTCTCTAACATCAGCATGCTCCAGGGATGGCTGCAAAATGGAGGCCTATCTAAAATCACTGCCTACTGAGCGGGACTTTGACTTACTGATCGCCAGACTGGAACGCACCTATAAACAAGAGATTGCTGATCTTAAAAAATATATCAGTTCCAGGCTGGAAGACCTGGAGCAGGTCTCGGATGAATATAGTAGAGCTCTGAATGCGCATGAGGTTACCCTGAATGAACATACAGTCCTTATTCATCTATTGTATCAACAGGATGACATTGAAAATAGGAAGACGCAATAACATCTGCATTCGTGGATTGCCGGAATTGGTCGACCATAAAGATCTTTCATCAGCAGCTCATGTCATCTTTAATCAGCTTCTGCAAAAACGCAAAGATTCTCCTATTGACATTGATCACATTCACAGGGCCCTGGGCCCCAAAAATTTGGACGCATCATTTCCTAGAGATGTTATCTGTAGAATCCACTTCTATGAGGTTAAAGCCGAAATTCTTCAGGTGGCAAGGCAGCAGGATACAATCTTATGCAACAACACCCCTGTCATGCTTTTACCCGACCTGTCTCGCCTCACTTTGACCATGCGTAAAGCGCTTAGACCTATCACTACAGCCTTACTCACTAAGAACATCAAATACTCGTGGAGCTTTCCCTTTCATCTGAAAGTAATCCTTGATGGTAAGACTGCTCTTTTCCGTTCTTTGGGAGACTTACCGGATTTTCTGGGAAAGCTGGATTTACCTGCCATCACTTTGCCTGACTGGCCTCTGAAAACCACATCTCTGGGCCTAACCTTGACCTCTTCTGATCAGCAGTGGCATCATCCATTGAGGAAGAAGGGTTCCCGCTCCACTCCCCATGGATCGCCGGATGACAGACTTTATTTGGTTCAGATGGATGTTTCTTCATAACATAGGTTGTTGGAATCACCTTCCTTAGGCGCCACAGTCGCTTCCTTTTTCATACCCATTTTGTATGTGCTTTACCCAATTTCATGCATTCTCAAAATTAAGTTCGCTCTTTGTGTGCACTAAATTCTTAGGCCCCTGCTGGGCCATCTCAGGTTGTTTAGCGGGGTCCTCTAACTGCATTCATGTGTGATTGTTCCCACCATCTTCTCCATGCAGTGAAACTGATACAGGCACATCAATGGAGAATGTGGTTGGAACATTTAGTTTGGTATTTATACTACTTCCACACACCCCAACTCCTTCATTCCTTATAGCCTAACTGATTCTCTTCCCCTCTCCCCCCTATGCCCCACAAATCTTATAGTTGTTTTTTTATTACCCGGGTGGACGGGCTGTGTTATGTGCATTCAATTCTCCCACATAGGCCCACGGGTTCACTTATCTATTGTCACTGCATTTTGAGGGTTTCACCCTAACATTTTTTACATTGCCTTGTGTTGATACTTCTCACATTGTTGGGGTCTCTGTTCCATTTTGGACTGCATAGTTAGTTTAACATGCTAGATACTGGCTAATACCATATGCTTGTGACCTTTCTGGGTTCTTTTCTTTTTCTGATGTTTTTTCTGTCCTTTTCCTTTTCTTTTCTTTCCTTTCCCTTTCATGGGGTAAATCTGGAGTCCTCACTTCGAAATGTTTACATTGTTGTATTGATTTTTCATGGCCAAAGTACATTTATGATTGCCTTCTCTTAATTGTAGAGAGTTCAACTTTCTGGAAAAGAGGCGACAAATTCTGTATCACTTCCACAAGAGCAAAAACTAAAATTGTATTTTTGCAGGAAACGCATTTCCGTAAAGGGTCTGTACCGCCCATTAATTCTAATTATCCTCTATGGTTTCATAGGACTAATCCTGTGTCTAAATCTAAAGGTGTGTTGGTAGCTTTCCACAAATCTTTTATTCCTGAGATTGTTGACTCACTCATAGACAAAGGGGGCCGTTATATTTTTCTCAAGTTGAAAATGGATGAGATTTATACATTAGCTAATGTTTATCTTCCTAACCAGGACCCGGCACGTTTTTTCACCACCATCACATCGAAACTTGAGACCTTTAGCACTCAATATCATATTGGGCGGAGACCTGAATTTGGCGTTGGCCCCAGCAGTGGATTCTACTTCGAGTAGGTCTTCAGTTTCCTGTTCCTCGCTACAGCAATTTAAAGCCCTGTAGCATAAACTACATTTAATTGACGTATGGCGAATTTTACACTCCTCTGAACAGGATTACAGTTATTATTCCCCCTCTCATACCGCCTGCAGTAGGATTGACTATTTCCTCATCTCTCAAACTTTGCTTGATTCATTGACTGCCAATATAGGACTACGCTCTGGTATCACTCACTTTTGGTAAACTACCCCCTGTGTGTGACTCTTCCTCTTGGCGTCTTAATGACAATTTATTTCTCAATTCAGTATGTGTAGCGGAAGACGTCATACAGACCATCCGTCTTTTTGTGTGTACTCATGCTTAAGATGACACTCATGGGTTGATTAAGTGGGAGGCTCTTAAATGTACTGTCCACGGGGTATTTATCAACCATGGAACAAACAACGCGCTCAAGACATTTCCTCACTTCTTTCCACTATATCTCGCTTGGAAATCCTCCATAAAAAGAGATTTGGACACCTCCACTTTACTTGAGTGTTATAATGCTCGTCGGGAGCTTCAACATCTCACTGAACAATACTCTTTAGCAGCTAGAGATAGAGCACGTAAAACTCATTATGCACTAGCAAATAAATGTCAACCTTTATCTAGGATTTTACATCCTAGTACTTCGATGTTCATTATGTCCCCCATGAATACTAAACTACATAACTTGGCTGCCATATCGGAGACGTTTCATCAGTGTTATTCTTCTCTTTATAATCTCTGTGCCCTTTTTCTCTCTTTCATCTCCTCAGTCTGCTTCAACTGTTTTGTCCTCTTATATACAGGAAACAGTGCTCTGAATCATAGATCTAGAACAGGCTGAGGAGCAGGAATCTCCCCTTTCCATTCCAGAGATTCTTACCACTATTAAATCCTTGAAAAATGGTAAATGTCTGGGTCCTGATGGGTTTACTCCTCGGTTTTATAAAAATTTGTGGATCTTCTTGCTCCTCTCATGACCCAGACTTTCAATTCCATCGACGATACCCATTCTCCATCTTCTCAACTACTTTTGGCCAACATAGCATTAATTCTTAAACCAGGGAAGGACCCCTCTAGCTGTGGCAGTTGTAAGCCGTGTACCGGGGCGGGCTCCCCACGATACCTTGAAGTCACGAATGAGGAAAGCAACTCCAACACCAGCTTTTGCCACAACAGAATTTTACTTAGATGTGGCAAATAAACAAAACCACAAATGCTGGAATATACAATAAAATTTACATACAGTCAGCCGAAAGGCTGAGACCCTTGTGCTGCACAGCACGGCGCCTTCTGATGGATGAAGGTAGAAAGTTTAGTAATTTACCTACTGGTGGGCACTAATAAGCTGCCACATCTTACCTGTTATTACCCTAAAAGAGCAGGAATCAGTGTATGGGTGTATGGTATGGGCTAGCCTGCGGTGCAGCACAACAGCTTACAATCGTACACAGATTTACAGTATTCTCCCTCCCATAACTGATCCTATAGCACGTGCCTGAGTATTCCTTCCGAGCAAAACACCAGTCTGGCTTGAGTTTGTAGGATTTTATCAGTTCTCCAATGTGAAATGTCACTTTAAGTTGTGGAGTCCTTCCAATGATCAGTAACAACACTTGTGGCCTGACACAGAGACCCTAACTAACTATGGGCCTGTCTCAGTCCTATGGGCGCCAACACTGAAATGAGGTGCGTGCACGATCTTACCGACCCGGGTCTGCTTCCATCCGCTGGTGACTCTGAACAGAACAATGTCCCTCCACTGAGCATGCAATATTATCAGCAATGTATGTTGCTTTGCTCCTCTGTCCTCATCAGCTTCCTGGCAGTAAATCTTCCCCTCTTTGAACAGGATTAGCGTCTGGAACACCATCAGCTGCACTCCATGGGATTTCTGATTACGGAGGGCAGTCTTCAGATCTGGATGGCAACAGATTCTCCGATCACTCAGCCTTCCTCTCTCTCTCCAGTATGGCTTCTGTTTTCTCTTCCTGTTCACTCTCCTCCCGAAACCCCACCCCTTATTGAATATAGAATTAGCTATGCAGTCTGAGGCTGTGTTAGAAACAGTGACATCTTGTGGCCAAACTGCATAACGTCAGTCAGGACGTCCTCTAATTTACTTCACACAGTATTCAAACAGTGAGAGCGGTTTCCCATCTTACACAGTTATAGGCCCATCTGCTTATTGAACATAGACATGAAAATTTATTCAAAGATATTGGTGTCCAGGCTATCCCCTCTACTTCCCAATCTTATTCACCCAGATCAAGTCGGTTTTGTCCCTGGCCACGAGGCCAGAGATATTACGACTAAAACTTTGAACCTCATATCCTACATCAAAAAACATAATCTCCAATCCTGTATCTTATCTTTTGACGCCGAGAAGGCCTTTGATAGGGTTAGATGGCCTTTTCTACATCTCTCTTTGGAACTAATTGGTCTGGGTCCCACTTTCATTACCAAAATCATGGCTCTATATTCCTCCGTCCCTGTCAGTTTTGGTTAATGGAGCGTGCTCTAAACCTTTTTCGATAGCCAATGGCACCAGTCAGGGGTGTCCTCTTTCTCCCCTCTTATTTGTTCTTGTTGAACATCTAGCTCAGGCTATCAGACAAAACCCTTGTATAACTGGAATACCCATATATAACAATCACTATAAAATATCTCTTTACGCCGATGACACTTATACATCCAACACCCACATACTAGCCTACCATCTCTTTTTCGTGCATTTTGGCATTAGTGACTTATCTAACTTTAAACTCAATATCTCTAAGATGGAAGCCTTAAATATCTCCCTCTCACCCTCTACTAATCGCCTCCTTCACATAAATTTTCTGTTCCAATGGTCCGATCGCTCATTTATATATTTGGGAACTGCGATTCTTGCCCAATTGGCAGATGTGTTTTTGCTCAATTTTAGCATGATGCTATCCCAACTTCGAAAGGACCTGGCACACTAGATCAATCCCATGGTTTGGGAGAGTGAATACTCTCAAGATGGATACGTTCCCCAAACTTCTTTATCTCTTTAAAACCCTTCCAGTTGCCCTCCCTTCGTTTGTTCTTCCGAACGCTCTCTTCCCTTTATGTCTGGTGTAAACAAGCCCTCCATAAACAAACTTTGTACCCTCCAGCTTTCCAAATCCAGGGGTGGTGTCGGCCTCTTGGATTTCGACAGTTACTATGCTGCTGCAATGTTGGCACACATTCTGGACTGGTTCTCGCCTTCGTCCACTAAAGTCTCCCCGGTCATCAAGCAGGAATTATCCCCTTTCGATCTTAAGGCTCTACTCTGGGGCTATGACAAATCCTACTCTTCCATCTCGTCCCTCACAGCTTACTGTAAATACACATTTGGTACAAATTTAGATCTGTCTATAATTTATTGACAGATCCTAGCCACTGTCTCCATTGTTTGATAATCCTATTTTTGAAAGGGGCTGTCACATGCAGACTATAAAGGGATTCCAAAGATCTATGTGGCCTCAAGCTCATCATATTTTGCCCTCTCCCCTAGTGGCTGACTTACGCTTAGGGCTAGATTGGTTAACGTCACATCACACATCAGCCTCTGTGAACAAGTCATGACACTAAATCTAACACTTACACTATTGACCACTAACCCTAACCATTTGACCTCTAGAAGCTTTTACTGCCTTCATGACCAGGGCAAATTTTGCTATTCAGCATTGCGCTACTGGTAATTACACAGTCTTGCAACACTGTACCCAAATGAAATTTATAGCAATTTTTTTCACACCAATAGAGCTTTTTTAATTTGGTGGTATTTGATAAACACATGTTTTTTTATTATATAAATGAAAAAAGACTTTCTATTGTAAAATAGACTCACCTGACACTTTATTATGTACACCTGTTCAATGGCTTGGCAACACAAATTGCTAATCAGCCAATCACTTGGTACCAACTCAATGCATTTAGACACGTAGACGTGGTGAAGACGACTTTATGAAGTTCAAACCAAGAATCAGAATTGGGAAGAAAGGGGATTTAAGTGACTTTGAATGTGACATGGTTGTTGGTGCCAGACTGGCTGGTCTGAGTATTTCAAAAACTGCTGATCTACTGGAATTTTCATAAACCACCATCTCTAGGGTTTACAGAGAATGGTCCAAAAAAGAGAAAATATCCAGCGAGTGGCAGTTGTGTGGAGGAAAATGCCTTGTTGATGTCAGAAGTCAGAGGAGAATGGGCAGACTGGTTCTAGATAATAGAAGGCAACAGTAACTCAAATAAGCACTCGTTACAACCAAGGTATACAGAATACCATCTCTGCATGCACAACACGTCAAACCTTGAAACAGATGGGCTACAGCAGCAGAAGACCACACCAGGTACCACTCCTGTCAGCTAAGAACAGGAAACAGAGGCTACAATACACACAGGCTCAACAAAATTGGACAATAGAAGATTAGAAGACATTGCCTGGTCTGATGGGTCTTGCTTTCAGCTGCGACATTCAGATGGTAGGGTCAGAATTTGCTGTAAACATGAAAGCATGGATCCATCCTGCCTTGTATCAACGGTTCAGGCTGATGGTGGTGGTGTAATGGTGTGGGAGATTTTCTTGGCACTAGCAAGGTGTACCTAATAAAGTGGCCAATGAGTGTACATCCAATAAGAAAAAAAAAATCAAATTACTCCATAAAGTTAGACCAAAATGTATTCTGCTTTGGTAAAACAAACTCCCAATAAGTGTACATTAATTGGTTTGTGTGAAAGCTATAGCTTCTACAAACTATGGTATATATACTGGAACAGGGGCGGACTGCAAACTCATGGGGCCCCCAGGCAATAGGGGATCATGGGGCCCCTGTGTCCTTGCTCAAACTCAAAAAAGCCTATGAAAAAGGTACTAGGGGCATCTAATGGGGCCCCTTACTGACTCCGGACCCTCAGCAGTGCCCAAGTTTCCAAATGGTCAGTCCGCCCCTGTACTGGAACTTACACAGCTATGATGCTATACTGGCAATGGTCATGATCGGCTACCTATAGTGTGAATGTGGTAGTGTGATGAGCAATCTGGCACTAGCTGATGCTGGCTGGGAGCTATACTGACTGACACTGACATCTCCAGTGACACTAATACAGTGATCAGTGCTAATACTGTACACTGTCATTGTACTAATGACACTGGCTGGGAAGGGGTTAACAGAACAGAACTCTGTGTGTCATTTGCTGAAATCAGATGCCAAACCCATGCTGTGATGCTGTGTCCTATCACAGCACGGGGCAGCAGGGGGCGCGCATGCCCAGAAGACACCACACACATACACGGTCAAAATAATAGCAGTGAGACATCACTAACCTGATTAATCACTGTTTTTGGTAGAAATGATATTTCTACATGGCAAATAATTTTCTAGCAGGTGTAGTAGAGTAATATAAATCTAACAGACCCAACAGTCATGACATGCATGCTGCTGATTCTGTGTAATTGAATCACTAATTGAAAGGGGCATGTTCAAAATAATAGCAGTGTGGAGTTCTATTAGTGAGGTCATTCATTCTTTGAAAAACAGGTGGCAATTATTTCCCTTATTTAAAAGAAGGAAGGCAGCAAATGTTGTACATGAAGGTTACAGTGCATTTCTCTCTGAAATTCTGAGGAAAATGGGTCATTCCAGACATTGTTCAGAAGAACAGCGTACCTTGATTAAAAAGTTGATTGGAGAGAGGAAAACATATAAAGAAGTGCAGAAATTGATAGGCTGCTCAGCTAAAATGATCGCAAATGCTTTAAAATGGCAACCAAAACCTGAAAGACGTGGAAGAAAGCGAAAAACTACCATTCGAATGGATAGAAGAACAGCCAAAATGGCAAGGACTCAGCCAACAATCAGCTCCAGGAAGATGAAAGAAGGTGTAAAGTTACCTGTGAGTACTGTTACAATTAGAAGACACCTATGTGAAGCCAAGCTATCTGCAAGAAGCCCCCGCAAAGTCCCACTGTTGAAAAAAAACACGTGCTGAAGAGGTTACAATTTGCCAAAGAGCACATTGACTGGTCTAAAGAGACATTTTGTGGACTGATGAAAGTAAGATTGTTCTTTTTGGGTCTAGTGGCCAGAGACAGTTTGTCAGACGACCCCCAAACACTGAATTCAAGCCACAGTACACTGTGAAGACAGTGAAGCATGGTGGTGCAAGCATCATGATATGGGGATGTTTCTCATACTACGGTGTTGGGCCTATTTATCGCATACCAGGGATCATGGATCAGTTTGAATACATCAGAATACTTGAAGAGGTCATGCTGCCTTATGCTGAAGAGGAAATGCCCTTGAAATGGGTGTTCCAACAAGACAACGACCCCAAACACACCAGTAATCGTGCAACATCTTGGTTCCAGACCAACAAGATTGATGTTATGGAGTGGCCAGCCCAATCCCCGGATCTTAATTCAATAGAAAACTTGTGGAGTGACATCAAAAATGCAGTTTCTGAGGCAAAACCAAGAAATAGAGAAGAACTGTGGAATGTAGTCCAATCATCCTGGGCTGGAATACCTGTTCACAGGTGCTAGACGTTGGTTGACTCCATGCAACACAGATGTACAGCAGTTCTCAGAAACAGTGCGACTACAACTAAATATTCATTAAGTGATTCAAAGGAAAGCAATGTCTTCAAACATTTTTCAGTTTATATAGTGAATGTTTGCGTTTGTAAAGAAGAATACAAACACTGCTACTTTTTTGAACAGTCTAATTATCACTTTTCTTCAATTTTTTTTAGAGGAACAACACAAATTTGATATATTTTTCTTCATGTTTTGATTTGGAATAGAATGTGTAGTGTTCCCAATGCATTTGTGTGTATGGAAATAAAAGCTATTAGAAGGATTTTCAGCTTTATTCACTTTTTTCAACACACTGCTATTATTTTGAACACAACTGTACATACACACAATATATATGTGACTTTTCTATGAGCAAATACATCAAATCAAAAGATAAAACAAAAACTAATATAAAAAAATTCTAAAAAAAAATAATTATATATAAAAAATTTATGTCCAAAAATCCCACCGTGTCCAAAAATAAAAATAAAATGATAAATAAAAATTCAAAAAGTCCCAAAAAATAATCCTCACAAGTGTAATACAAACACTCAAACTTTTTTTCTCTTCTTCTTTTATCACCAAAACCTTCTTAATACCCGCAACACTTGATATTCATGCACCTCAAAAAAAGAGAAAACTCGACATAGTGTCATACCTTAAATAATGTAAAACACACGTGCCACTCGCTGTGCAGCATGCAAAATACAATAAATGTGTATACTCTAACCCAGTGTCAAAACACATACAATTAAGTGAAATGACAATAAGAGTGAAAACACATTCACATAAGATATGCCATGCAATGTGTGAAAAACCACTCCACAGATAACACTGCCAGTGTATCACACCACACCCTATATATATATATAAAGTGGTAACCAAACCACCACTCTCCAACTCTAATATGGATGGGTAATTACCCTATAGCAGAGACAGCAGGGCAGATTAACCACTCTGGGTTACAATCTCCTCTCATTGATTTCCTCCAACGATTATGATTTCCTCCTCCACTTTCCTCCAGAAAACCAGTCACCATATAAAAAGTATTCTTCTTTATTAAAACTCACATAAATTTTGTGGTAACAGCTCCTCCTCACAAGCAGTATGGACATGGGCAGGTTTAGGGAAACATAAACCTAGACATAAACCCTGGAGACGCCGCCGTGTGAGGAAGGAGAGCGGGAGGGAAGGAGCGAGACACGTGACCCGCCGAGAGACAGCTCAATCCGGACCGTACCACACACCGTACGGTCCGGATTGAGCTGTCTCTCGGCGGGTCACGTGTCTCGCTCCTTCCCTCCCGCTCTCCTTCCTCACACGGCGGCGTCTCCAGGGTTTATGTCTAGGTTTATGTTTCCCTAAACCTGCCCATGTCCATACTGCTTGTGAGGAGGAGCTGTTACCACAAAATTTATGTGAGTTTTAATAAAGAAGAATACTTTTTATATGGTGACTGGTTTTCTGGAGGAAAGTGGAGGAGGAAATCATAATCGTTGGAGGAAATCAATGAGAGGAGATTGTAACCCAGAGTGGTTAATCTGCCCTGCTGTCTCTGCTATAGGGTAATTACCCATCCATATTAGAGTTGGAGAGTGGTGGTTTGGTTACCACTTTATATATATATATAGGGTGTGGTGTGATACACTGGCAGTGTTATCTGTGGAGTGGTTTTTCACACATTGCATGGCATATCTTATGTGAATGTGTTTTCACTCTTATTGTCATTTCACTTAATTGTATGTGTTTTGACACTGGGTTAGAGTATACACATTTATTGTATTTTGCATGCTGCACAGCGAGTGGCACGTGTGTTTTACATTATTTAAGGTATGACACTATGTCGAGTTTTCTCTTTTTTTGAGGTGCATGAATATCAAGTGTTGCGGGTATTAAGAAGGTTTTGGTGATAAAAGAAGAAGAGAAAAAAAGTTTGAGTGTTTGTATTACACTTGTGAGGATTATTTTTTGGGACTTTTTGAATTTTTATTTATCATTTTATTTTTATTTTTGGACACGGTGGGATTTTTGGACATAAATTTTTTATATATAATTATTTTTTTTTATAATTTTATAATTTTTTTATATTAGTTTTTGTTTTATCTTTTGATTTGATGTATTTGCTCATAGAAAAGTCACATATATATTGTTTAACTAGCCTTCAAGGGTGAAGGTAGATCACTTTTCTGGGATATTATAAGTTTAAGTGTTGTGATATATAAGTATATGTACATACACACACACACACACACACACACACACACACACGTGACTGCATGCCTGTGCTGCGCCACCACAGTAAATGTGCTTTGGCGAGCATGCAAGTGTAAAATCAGACTGTATTAGACCCATCTGGAAGAACTCTGGGGCTGTCATTGCTGACATATTTAAATGCATGCAGAAAAGCTGACACTCATTTTTTATTTACTACATGATGACTCATTAACCTGGAACAGGAATGTACATATCACTTTTGACATTGAATATTCATATATGATATATTTATAATAATATAATCACTAAATAGTAAGACAAGGATAAGGATGACAGTTGTAACCTAAAAATATGAGTCAGTAAGGGCAGCTCCCATAATCTTATCCTGGCGGATTGCCTTTAACCTTTCTACACCTAACGCTTAAAGTTTATGTCAGGACAAAATGTTTAAAAAACATACGCAGTACAGCTCACTTTTTGTAATTGTAGAATACATTTCTCTTTAATCTCTTTTGAGATGATAGGTAATTATTCCTACCCAGTATTCCTCCCACTGACACCTACGATGGGGAACTATGTCCTCCACTGACACGAACAATGGGGCACTATGTCCTCCACTGACACCAACAAGGGGCACTATGTCCTCCACTGACACCAACAATGGGGCACTATGTCCTCCACTGACACCAACAATGGGGCACTATGTCCTCCACTGACACCAACAATGGGGCACTATGTCCTCCACTGACACCAACAATGGGGCACTATGTCCTCCACTGACACCAACAATGGGGCACTATGTCCTCCACTGACACCAACAATGGGGCACTATGTCCTCCACTGACACCAACAATGGGGCACTATGTCCTCCACTGACACCAACAATGGGGCACTATGTCCTCCACTGACACCAACAATGGGGCACTATGTCCTCCACTGACATCAACAATGGGGCACTATGTCCTCCACTGACACCAACAATGGGGCACTATGTCCTCCCACTGATACCATCAATGGCACACTATTCCTCCCACTAATACCAATGATAGGACACTATTCCATCCACTGACACTAACAATGGCACACTATTCCTCCATTGACATCAATGATGGCGCACTATTCTTCCCACTGACCCCACTGGCAGGGGCATATGTAAAACAAAACAAGCAGGGCCAGTGCTTCCACTAGGCAAACTCGGCAGTCGCCTAGTGCGCACTGCCACCTTGGGGCGCCTAGGCGCTGCACAGGCCGGCACTCTCTCTGTGCGGGACACAGCCACATCATGGATGATCCTTCATCTGAGGGGAGGAAGAAACAGAGGACGATGCCCAGTGTCTGGGTCCAGTTAAGCAGCTGACCTGCCGCTTCTTCTGTCCCTTACTGCAAGCCGGCTGGAGGCTGCTGATCACTGGAGTTCCAGTCCTTCTCTTCCCATTCATCACTGGAGGAGGAGCTGAGCCTGCAGAGGAAGCTAATGTCTGACTCTGATATCTCGTGTCTCTGTGAGTGTGACCTGGCCGGCCATCCATCACATGTGCAATATGTTAGTGAGTCATGACATCATCACCATCCCACACCCTGCTCTTCTAGTGCCTGCTGATCTGTGTCAGTGTTGGTGGTGGTGTGTTGTGTCGGATCTGTCACCGTGTGGGATCACTCAGTTCAGGTGTTCTCTGTGTGTGGGCTGCCTGCTGTCCCAGCATTTTACCGCCCCCATTGCCTGGGAAATTCCAGCCTGGGATCTGTCAGTGTGGATCCATCATCCTCCACTCACTGCAACTGTCACCCTGCCACTGCCAGCCACAGATAGTCCATCCATGACACTCATTTTGTCTTTAATATTGGTGCTGGTGGCATTCTATGGCACTTATTTTAGCATATTAAAATAAATTTCACAGTTTTATATTTTGTTGATTGATATTTTCTACTGTTTTTACAAATTTGTATTTATTTATTTTTTTGGGGGGTAGCTGGTCTTTCCTAGGGCGCAAAATAGTCTAGCACTGGCCCTGCAAACAAGGCGTTTGCCTAGGGTTGCATTTTTCAGGGGGGCAGATGCACCCCCAGGCAGAAGGAATACATGGTTTGATCTGATGCCCCCCAAAAAGGCTGCCGCAGTGCAGCTTTACTCACAGACAGTAATCATGTATTAGTGTCCTGGCCAGCCAAGGCCTGTTTTCGCTTGTTCCACCGCTGGCACTACTATCCCCTAGTTGCTTGGACCACCTGGCATCTAGCAACCAGTGACATTACATCACCTAATGGAGAGTGAGGCAGAGGCCCCAGCATTCAGAGCAGAGGAGGATTTTACTTCCTCCCCCTCTGCTCCTGGTGGTTAGCTCTGCCCATCTCCTCCAGCATATGTGGTGGCATTCCTCAGAGGGAAGGGAACTGAATTTGAGTATCAACTCTGAGACTCTAAGGATGGAACCATCTGTGTCATGACTGAGGGAGCCAGGCAGAGACCTATACAGAGAGGATGGCAAATGGGCTGACAGCAGAGGACAGATGACACCCTCGGAGGGATGGGAGAAGGTCGTCACATCCTCTCAGATGTTCATGCTGGAACTTGTAGTCTCACTTTGGGGGGGGGGGGTGACTTTTAAAAGTAACGGACTCCCAGCATTAACCCCTTTAAAGCTGAGGATGTGACACCCCCCAACCAATACTTAGATCCTGAGATCCTTAGATCTCAGGGGTTCATGGTGGGACATGTAGTCCTTCAACTGGGGGGAGGGTCACATCCTTAGATCTCAGGGGTACATGCTTTGTAGTCCTTCATGAGTTGGGGGGGTTGTCACATCCTGAGGGGTTCATTTTGGGACTTACAGTCTGGCAATTTGGGGGGGGGGGGGTCATATCCTTAGATCTCAGATGTTCATGCTGGAACTTGTAGTCTCACTTTTGGGGGGGGGGAGGGGTGACTTTTAAAAGTAAAGGACTCCCAGCATTAACCCCTTTAAAGCTGAGGATGTGACACCCCCCAACCAATAGTTAGATCCTGAGATCCTTAGATCTCAGGGGTTCATGGTGGGACATGTAGTCCGTCAATTGGGGGGGAGCGTCACATCCTTAGATCTCAGGGGTACGTGCTTTGTAGTCCTGTATGAGTTGGGGGGGTGTCACATCCTGAGGGGTTCATGTTGGGACTTGCAGTCTGGTAATTTGGGGGGGGGTCATATCCTTAGATCTCAGGGATTCATGCTGGGACTTGTATTCCTTCACTAGGTGGAGATTGGGGGATCACGTCCTCAGTTCTGAGGGGTTCATACTGGGACTTGTCTGTACTACTTGCACTTTAGTTCCAGGAGGTCAGGGTAGTACAAGTCCCTCAGAGGCCCTGGATAGCCACCTTGTCTTCCCTCATCTTTGTGATCATGGAAAACTTTAGACTGTTTTCCCCAATCCATCATTCTGCCACCACTGACTCCAATTTAGATGGGGGGGGCTCCCAATTTTAGTCTTGCCTAGGCCAGCACAAAACATAATCATATACAACTTCACCAGAAGTTGATTAATTTATTGAAAGTTTTTACCATATTTATGCTTGTAAGTGCAATTTTGAGTTATTAAATGATGTTTCAAATCATCTACACTAAGGGGTTGATTTACTAAAGGCAAAGAGAAAAGTGCAGTTGCTCCATAGCTTAGTAAATGTGTAGAAGCTCTGCTGACTTCCATCATCCAATCATATGCAAACAAAATGCTGTTTTTTTTATTTTCCCTGAACGTGATTGGGTATTCTTTGCAAAGTGAAGCTTTACCCCATTTACTAAGCACTGGAGCAACTGCACTTTGCGAAGTGCACAGTCTATTTGCCTTTAGACAATCAACCCCTATGAGGTGTGTATTTTCTGTTCCTATGCAACTATATTCGACTTTCATCCAAGGAGCGGTGTTTTGAGCCACCGCTGGCTAGATTGATATGGAGGTTTCCGTTTCTGACATAACAACCACAGCGTTTACTGACCACTCTGAATATGGGGTCAGTGCACCTGGTAAGCCCACATGGTGTTGGGTGTCACTGGTGGAATTAAGATCACTGTGTTTGCATTGCACACTTTCAAGGGTACTGTTGTATAATTCACACTTTTGGTTTTTACATTGGACTTAATTTCATACCCTGTGCACTTTAATGATAATTTGATTTCATATTTTTGCACTTTATTGGTAATTTCTGAGACTTTTGGGTATTGTATTATGCATTATATTTAGATTATTCATAACTTAATTGTATTTTTGCACATACAAAATTTATTAGCGCAACACATTATTTAATCTGGTCCATAGAGAGGATATCCTCTGTGCAGCTTTATTTTATTTAATTGATACATTTTTATTTTTGATACATGTGTACTGTACCTTTCTTTGTGCTGGGAGAACACAGCACAGCTCACTCCCAGCACAGAGATCGGGCTCTCACCAAGAGTCCGAGTCTCGCACTGACAAATGGAACCGGGACTCCCAGTTCCCAATCACCTGATCATGGTGATAGCCTCTGATTAGCTATCACCGTGATCAGTCACTGTGCAGCTCAACCCTGTGTTTTCTTTCTCTTCTGAATGGAGACAAGGATACATCACACAAACAAAAGCGTGAAAAAATACAATTTCAAAATAAAAAAAAATAAATAAAAAATAAAAATAAAAAATCGCTAGATCAAAGTTTGATCTAGGTCAGGGCAAGGGTTAGGGTCAAGGTAAGGGTCAAAGATCAGGGTCAGTATATTTTGGGTAGGATTTACAATAAAAACATTTTTAAATTAGGATCAGTGTCAGTTAGTGTCAGTATGTTTTAGGTAGGATATGAAAAAGAAAAATGCGCACTCTTGTTTCTGGGCCCTATGGGTACAAACAATAAATAACATACATAGCTATCGCTGCAATCGTCAGGAGCTAGACAATTTATTTTGGGTTGCTCTTGGTGATACGTTATGGTAATATCAAAAAAATAAACAGATACATTTTTTAAAATATATGCTTTTTTTTACTATTTTGGGTCACTTTTCCTTAGATAATAAAAGTCAGGAGATTTCTGTTCCCGTTTACCACCAAAAGAAATTTGTCCTGAAAAAGCAAGATATAATCCACCTAGATGCACAAAGCAGTTGCAATGATATGTGCAGTTTTAATAAAACAACATGTCAAAGTTGCAAAATTGTGTTCAGGCATTAACATTTGTTTTACCATCGGTCACTAAGGGGTTAAAAAGACAGTAACCCTGAAGAGGCTGCATGGATAGAGGGAGCCTGCAGAGGTGGGGTCATGGTAAAGAGGAATTCCGGGAGTTCAAATTTAGAGCGAGTTAACACCGGAATGTGCTTTTGAACATATCTGTGGTGCACTTCCATTTGGCCTGGTATTGCAGCCAATTCATTAGAATAGTCATCAATATGCACTGGAACTTGGAAAATGTACGCGCATGAAACTGCGGTACCATGCAATTTGGTTGCCCCCCCTTAATCTAGCACAGTGGATGGACGGGGTTGTTGTACACAAGCTGAGCTTTATGACAAAATGATATCCTTGGTGGCGTTCAATGGGCAGTACTGTCACCAAAAGCAACCCATGAAAGTGAATGGGGCTAGGCTGCAACCCTTGATCAAGAAAAGTTTTCCAACATTCCCATTAGACCAAAGGAGTACGGCTACACAAGGAAGGAAATCTGGCCGGTCCATGCTGAACCAACCAAATTTCTGCCCATCTATTCCCACCTTTATTCATCATCTGGGAAGGAGCTGTTAACCCTTACAGTCCTGCATTGTACGGGAGTAAGCATCAGACACAGAACCAGCACCCTGCAAAGCCAGGAATCAGCTAAATACATCACTGTTACCCCTTGCAATGTGGAAAGGGATCCATCACAAGCATAACTTTTTTTTATTCTATGGATTTCAGCTTTAAGGATTCATTCTCAAATGCATCAGACTTCGCCGCCCCTTTCAAAAAAGATCCACAGTGGATCACTTTTCAGAGGGCATTTGATAGGTGGGGAATGAGCTCTAAAAGTGATCAGCAAACATAATAAATACAGAAAATGTAATGAAGAACAATCTAAATTTTGGGTAAATGGTGGTGGATTAGACTTGGGCACATATTGTACCCTTTTTTTTTTTTTTTTTTAAATCTAACAAATCTGATTGGTAAATTAAAACAGCAAATAATCTGATAACCAATCATTAGCCTCTTCCTAAAAGTGACCCCCTATAACTGATTTTATAATTGGGCACACGCACGCACACAGACACACACGTTTTTATAAACATAACAAATCTGGTGAAAAAAAGTCAATTAATCCAAGAACCAACAATTGGCCCCTTCCTAATTGTGCTCCAGTGCCCCCTATAGCCCCCTCCTAGGACAGGTGTACAGCGCCCCCTCCGCCCAGACTTACCTGCTCCACCTTGGCCATGCCGCCCATCTTGTACCTGATGAGGTTGTAGATCTCCTCCGGATGGAAGAGCGACCTCAGGAACTCCATGGCCGGGGATGATCCGATCTCTGCGGTCGCCGCATCTGCACGCTCCTGCCGCTTTTATATTAGCAGCGGCCGGCCCCGCCCTCACCTGTCACCAGCGGCCAATCACTGTGCGGAGGGACGAGGTAGAGGCGTGGCGTGCTGCTTCCAGTGACAGCTGGCCGGGGCTGTACAGGTGCGATGGCCGGGTGCAGCCATACAGGAGACTGGCAGGGAATGCTGAGCCTTGTGGTGCACACACCATGACACACTGCTACTAATGGGGGAGAATGGAGGGACTCCCAGCTCATGTCTCTGGATTGGGGACAGTACATGGAAGGCTATGGGCAGCACCAGCTCAGCCTGTATTATGTATCCTCATGGTGTCGGTGCAGGAGTCTGGATTGGTTAGGTACCCATAGACATTAAAGAGAAACAGATTAACAAATGTAATAACATAATAAAATGTAACTCACAAAGCCATGACTGGATCAGAATGTAATACCTCGGAGAAGTCTTACTCAACACATTCCTTTATTCATTGAGCTGTTAGCAGGGGTGGACTGACCATTGGAGAAATCGGGCACTGCCCGAGGGCCCAGGGTCAGTAGGGGGCCCCATGAGATGTCCCTGGTACCTTTCATAGGCTATTTTGGGTGTGGTTTAAGTGTGGGTGAGGACACAAGGGCCCCATGATGCCCTATTGCTCGGGGGCCCCATGAGTTGTCAGTCCTCCCCTGGCTGTTAGATTTCAGATGTGTACAGGGGCGTTTATAAGGGGGGGAGGGTCAGGGGGATCTGATCCCCCCCCAGAGGAGAGTTGTCATCCATCCCTGGCTGCAGCCCTCAAAATTTGGGCTGGGCAGTGAGAAGAACACAGCGGTGGGAAGTCCGGTAACACAGCGGCAGTGGGAGGGAGGGGGAGGGAAGAAAGAAAAGCGTTCTGTGCAGCGGTGGAGGCGGCAAGCAGCTCCGGGGCCAGGGGTGTGTGGGAGGGGCAGCGGTGGTTGTGGTGACAGGCATCAATCTCCTGTATGACTTTCAATGAAGCAGCTGGAAGTTGATTCTCCTCCTCTCCTTCCCGCGGTTTCCAGCTGCTTCGTTGAAAGCCATACAGGACATTTTCACAGGTATCTTTCTGCTCTTGAAATGAATCTTTTGTCAGTGAAGAAGCTCACAAAACAAGGCAATGTAGTGACCTTCCAAGGTGACAGTTGTGCCATCACAAAAGGGGATATCTTAATTACAAAGGCTAAAATTACAGATGAACTGTATCGGCTGACCTGCAATGAGATGGTTACTACTGACAAGGAGGAAAACATTCAAACTGTAGTCACCCACGGCAGAGACGACTTGGGCACAGAAGTCCTGACGTAATAAAGCAATGAACTGAGAATGACTGTGAAAGTGGAATAAAAATGAGTCCATGTGATCAAACAATGACATACACCAGCTGTATGAAAGGAAAAATAACAAGAAAATCCCTTCCAAAGCAGAATAACAGCAGAGCTAAAAAAAAAATCTCTGGAATTAATGCAGATCATTGCGGTACAATGGAAAAATTGACTCCAGGAAAGAAGAGGTATTTTCTCACTTTTATAGATGAATACTCCAGGTATACTACACTATATCTGCTACACAACAAAACCTGAAGTACAAGAGAAACTTGAATAGTATTTGGCTCAAGTAAGCAACAAATTTGGCAAAATGCAGAGTGTATTGCACATAAACAATGGAACTGAATATACAGGCGATAATACAGGCGATAATACAGGCGATTCTCAGAAAGCATGGCATAATATTTCAACCTAAAGTACCATACAACCCAGAAAAAAAAGAGGTTGCAGAAAGAATGTGAACCATAGAAGAACCACGCTGTTTGATGCAGATATGCCAACCACATACTGGGGGGAGGCAATTGTGACTGCATGCTATTTCCAAAATCGACTACCAGGAAAATCAACTGAAAAAACATCATATGAACTGCGGAATGAAAAGGCCCCAAATTTGAGCTAAACATTTTTGGAAGCAAAGCTAATGTACACATCTCAAAAGAAAATTTTACAAAATGGGATGCTTGTACAAAGGAAGGTATACTTGTTACAGTATTACAGTGAATATCAAAAGGGATACAGATTTCTACACCAAGACACAAACAAGGTAACCATAAGTAGAAGTGTAATTGTCAATGAAACTTCAGTGTGTGCAACATTTCATGAACTAACATAAATGCTTCAAACTGAGGGAGAATCCACGTCAGTGTCACATGAAGATAAGCAACAAATTGACACAGAAATAAAAATAACACAGACAATGCAAATACTGTAAAAGAAGAAGCCAGGCCACACGAGGCTTCAATCAGGAAATCCACCAGAAGCAATAAAGACATCCCAGTCAAAGCTCTGTCCTGCGTTGCTCACATAGCATTAAAACCAGAGCCAGATTCATGGGATGAGGTGCAAAGACTTCCAACCAATGAGCAGATCAATGCAAGAACAAAGTATATTGACATAAAACATCATTTCATTCATGATCTGGTTGAACAAAATGTAACTATTCGTTATGTATTGTGAAACTAATAGCATGATTGCAGATGCTTTGACAAAACTGCTTACAAGAAACAGATTTATTGAACTGAGATCTGAAATGGGACTAATAAAAGAAATAGTTGTTGAATGGGGGGCAGGGGCGGACTGACAACTCATGGGGCCCCCGGGCAATAGGGGATCATGGGGCCCCTGTGCCCTTACCCAAATTCAAAAAAGCCTATGAAAAAGGTACCAGGGGCATCTCATGGGGCCCCCTACTGACCCCGGGCCCTCGGGCAGTGCCCGAATTTCCAAATGGTCAGTCCACCCCTGGTGGGGGGTGTTGGAATACAATGTTCATGTATGTTGTATGACAACTACATCAGTACTCAGTAAAATATATTCTTCAGCCACTAGATGGCAGTGTTTATATGTTTGTAGCTGCATCCATGGCATACTCTATGTCTATTCTCTGAATAAAGTTTCCTGTTTCCTCCTTGAGGTGGAGCATAAAAGCTCATGTAGACTGTGCACTGGCTGTTCTGTAGGGCTATAGACATGATTTCAAACACATTTCCTGTGTGTTCTCGAGGGTCCCTATTTGTGTAGGACAGTCCCCCCCCCCCCCCACTTTAGTAAACTGTCCCCTGATTATGTTCTGTGCAAAGCCATAGGCAGCATATAAATTGCATTGGCATGCGGCACACAAAATGCAACATAATTTTCAACTAAACTATTCTTTTTTCTGGGAATGTTGGTAACTAGGGAGCCTGTAGTTGTGGAGGAAACTCCAGATTCTGCCCATTCTTCGTCTGTCTAAAGCTGGCTATAGACAGGTCGTTTTTCTTCATTAAAAAGAAATAGAAAACTCTGCACTTAGGTGTAAACACAGGCAAGAAAGCAGCTAGCACTAAGGATTAGGAGACCAGCATTCTCCAACTTATCCACTGATTGAAATCCTTGCTGAACCGGCCAAATTCCAATCCATCTATGGCCAGCTTTAGATGTAAAGCTTACCTCATTTTTACCCCACACATATGGGGCTACAATCTTTTTTAAAGCTGGTGGGTTTTTTAGCATGCATATTTTGAATTATTGCAGAGTTTATCTTACAGTACTTTTAAAGGGACTTTTACATTTTTACATGCTTGCTATATTGATTGCATAAAAAACTCATCTTTTTAATTATTCTGCCCCCCATTCCCCAATGAGGAACTGCTGAGATATCAGCCACACAGCGAGTGTTCAAAAATCAAAAATCATTTTGTGCAAAACCCATCCTGCGAACTAGTTAGTACAGACAGTATGACAACCTGCTGACTCAGCAAGATCCACAGACAGTGGGAAGACTCTTGAGTCAAATCTAACAGAGTCATGTAAGAGGAAGTAGTGAAGCATGGTCAATGTCTAGATACTATCAAGCAGGTAGCAGAGCTTTCAAATACAAATATGGATGACTACATACATACATTAACAAACTACACACAAAAACATGGGGGATCAGAAAGGAATTTATTTTTCCCCTGCTGCAGTGTATTGGACCATGATTTATATAGATGTACTGCCCTCTAGGTAGACAGGATTTCTGTGGTTAGTCAGAGTTTGCTGTGGAGACTCGAGCCACGCATGTGCTGTATCTGATGTCAAGTGCGCATGCACGGTATCTGATGTCCAGTGCTCATGTGCGGGAGTCCTGAGACACACTTTATAAGGAGTAAGGTATTAGATGATGGAAACATACATGCACACCCTAGGAGGACTCTTAATGCCACTGCTTTTTGGCCTATACTCTTTCAGCTATCCAGGTGAGAACATTTGGGACAACATGGACTTATTGCTTTCTAATATAGTATGCTTTACATTTTTATATCTGTTTGACCTGGGGGATGATTGTAATAGATGAGTAAGATATGGGGATCACGGTTTATGCCCTGTTTGGGGCACCAGGCGATTTCCCTTGTTTGTAGGTTTTGAAAACCCCCCCATTCTCTATTGATCCATGTATAACAATCTATGGTCCCATTTTTGTTCGCTGTTCAATGAACTCTTTGGGTTGAATTGGTCACCTTTGATAGACCTACAGTTAGGTCCATATATATTTGGGCACAGGCATAATTTTAGATTTTTTTCAGGTATTTACCAAAACATATTCCAGCTATAGTTATATAATGGATATGGTCTGAAAGTGTACAATCTCAGGTTTAATTTGAGAGTATGTACATCCAAACTGGAGGAAGGGTTTAGCAATTACAGCTCTTAAGAGTAGCCATCCCCCCTTATTCAAGGGACCAAAAGTAATTGGACAATTGAATGTAATCATAAATAAAATGTTCATTTGTAATATGTTGAGAATCCTTTACTGGCAATGACTGCCTGAAGTCTGGAACCCATGGACATTACCAAAGACTGGGTTTCCTCCTTTCTGATGCTTTGCCAGGCTCTAACTGCAGCTGTATTTAGTTGTTCTTTGTTTGTGGGTCTTTCTGCCTTTAGTTTTGCCTTCAGCAAGTGAAATAGATGCTCAACTAGGTTGAGGTCAGGTGATTGACTTGGCCATTGCAGAATATTCCACTTCTTTTCCTTGAAAAGCACCTGGGTTGCTTTTGCAGTGTGTTTTGGATCATTGTCCATCTGTACTGTGAAGTGCAGAACAATCAACTTTGGCTGAATCCAGGCTAACAGTATATCTGTAAACACTGCAGAATTCATCCGGCCTCTTCTGTCTTCTGTCACATCATTAATAAACACCAATGACCCAGTGCCACTGGAAGCCATGCATGCCCATGCCATCACACTGCCTCCACCATGTTTTACAGATGACATTGTGTGCTTTGGATCATGAGCTGTTCGAAGCCTTCTCCACACTTTTTTCTTCTCGTCATTCTGGTACAGATTAATCTTAGTTTCATCTGTCCAGCGAATGCTATAGCTTGAATATATTTTGGTAAATACCTGAAAAAAACAAAAATTGTGCCTGTGTCCAAATATATATGGACCTAACTGTATATTGGTTATCATGTTTTTTATGAATTACATGCCTCCTGGGTGCAACTATTAACAATATATCTATACCGTCCTCATTTTATTCCATAGGACGGATCTATTGCCTACAAGATCTCCCTTGAATTGCCTTTTTGATATTTGATGCAGGTATTTAATATTATAACATAAGCTTATCACCTAAACTTTATACTTTTTTTCCATTTTTATTTGTTTTTCATTTCTTAGCTTGGAGAGGGCTGTTTTACAGCTACCCCAGTGTTGGGATTATCTGGACCAGTGGGGTTCCAACATTCGATCATCTGTGTGGGTGCTGGCAGGTATTGGCAGATATGGTAATTTTAACGTATGTATATAGGATGGTATGTATTTACTGCTACTATATATGTAATCCTTTCAAACTCTGTGTCACGAGTTCACCCGCACGCCACGCCCACAGCGACTAGCTAACCGAGGCGCGCACGTGCGGCTGTGACTTGGGGTAAGAGGGAATAAGGGGGACTTAACTTTGAATATATCTACGTATATAAGACCAGCCGTGATATACTTTCGCAGCCCGCACTACCTCTTGGCCACCACCGGAGGGGAGACTCCACTCCAATCCAGATGGCTGACCACACACTGGCAGATACAAATCTTACATACAATTTGATGCACTAACTAGGGTTGAGGAGCAGCCTAGCAAACACACACCCTTCTAGGATTCCTCCAGCTATCCTACAGCCAGAACTCCGGTGTTAATCACTCTTCCACTGTCCACACACCCCCACACCAGACACACCACAAACGGTAGCTTGCCACCACCCAACAGTTTATCCGCAGAACGGTCTGCTGGGACACCCCACACACACAGATCTCCGTCTGGCAGATCTGTTACCTTTACAATCTGCACGCAATCTGCCAACACGCAGTGCAATTGCATACAGATTGGCAATGAGCTTGACCGAGCGTCTAAAGGCACTACAATACAATCTAATCTCTCCGAAGATATGAGCCCGCTTAAGTACACAGAAGTCACTTATTCATTTTAATATTTAATATCCCGAAAGTGGGCAGTGCATAAAAATATGTACAAAATATAAAAAGTTACAAAAAATACAAGAAGACACACATAGACTATTCACTATAAAATAAAAGGGAATAAAAAACAGAAATAAAACTTTTACCAAGATTTATCCTGCGACTGGAGCAAGTCATAGAGTCCGTAATCTGTTAGTCGATCAAACCAGCTCCATACGGATCACCATGTCCAAATGTCCGGGTTCTCAATTTATGGGGATATGGACGTAGGCTGAACATGAGTTCTTAGCCAATTGACTCTGGCGGGTATTCCTGTACCCACCCACAGGCTGTTCTGGGTGCTGAACTTCCCAAAGTCAATTGGACCAAGACCGGCTCGCATCACCAAGTCGGGGATTTAATTTCCGACACCAGCGCATCAATCCAATCGCGACAGTACCAATCGCTGTTCCGCTATCCCACTCCAGTGCCACATAACCATTTCCTGCATTTTTCTGGCATTCTACATAGGCCACAAATATAGTTTTTATATGTCGATGTAGCCTACAGAGTGCCCCATCAGAAGGAAGTATTTTCATCTCTCTGCAACTAATATTTTAGCTTTTATGAGGGATGAAACATACTCCTTTGATTTATGTATATACTTTTAGAGCTCTCTTAGACAGATCGGAGCCCCCCGGTGTCATGAAACTGAAACATCTGCGTTTCTCTTTTCAGCTTCAGGAAGACGGCAGAGTCTGATTACATATAGGTGACAAAATCTTATTAGCACCCAGGTGCCACTTCCAGAGGAAGCTAGGTCCCTTCAGATGCTAAATGATGACCATCTGTCTCTGAGTACCTTTGACTGAATATATCATTAATAACAAGGAATGAACTATGTTTAGGAATACATATTGCTACAGGTAACATTTCAGCTACTCAAATCTGTACATTTATGTCACACTCTGTTACCATAAAAAGGTTCTAATTGCGTGCTATTGTGACCTATTATATTATAGAACTCATCTACACCATCCTCTTCCACTGTTCACCCCTGATGAAAGAAAATATTCTGAAACGCGTCAGTGCTCCAAGTATGAAGTCTTAGTGGAACAAATGAGGATGTTCTACACATACAAATTAATGGTTTTTGCCTTCCTTGAAACATAGCCATCCATATGTTTTATCTGTGGGTTTAAATATACAATAATTCCTCATTGTTTTATGTTCAATAAAAATTTTTTTTGTATTTTACCTCAGTATCTTTTGTAATTGCTTCTGAAGTCCTGTACCATTCTTTTTTGGGGGTTCCCTGTTCTCTTAAATGTGAGAGAGCCTGAACATCAGGGGTTGTTGTTGAAGTCAGGTGGAAGATGGACTGAAGGAAGTTGCTGGACTATGGAGTCAGGGAGGGATCCCAAGGGAGGAAGGCCTACCTGCAGGCTGGAGCAAGACAGAAAGATCTCCACTGCCCTACAGTCTGCCTGGGAGAGACAACCTGTCAGCAGGGAAGGAGCCAGCCCAGAGTTAGGCCTGAAAGCAGCTGCAACCCATTGAGCTACAAGAAAAGGACAATGCGAGTATTTCTACACTCCCTCCACCAAAGAAGGGGGAGGGCGGTCAGGTGCAATACCCAACTAGTTCGCACTGGGACTAATGAACTATAGCGCTTGGAATCGCTTACCCAGGGATCCCCTCAGGACAGATGGGTGGATGAGGAGAATTTCATCTGGGGAGGTTCACCAAAGGGGACTCAGTGCTCCTTACTAAAACTGTTGTTGATCTTTTTGTACAGTTTGCAAAGAAGTTGTCCTCAAAGTTCTACAGTTCCTTGGGCATCCCATATACCCCTAGACCTCATCCAAGTTGTTAACCCCTAATAAAAACAACAAATACAAGCTCAAAGACTGTTATACTGATGCTGGGAGAAAGTGTGGAAAATGCGTGTTGCCTGGCTGTGCAGAGTTTAGGGGGACCCAACAAAATCCAGCAGCCCCCCAAGAAGGTAATGCTTCATAGGATTTTTTTCCTTCCTCTAAATCAGCTGAAGGTATATGATTGTATGGAGGTTTCATTTTTTTTTTCTTTTGGTTGAAGTAGATGGATTTGTGTCTTTTTTTCATCCTATGTAATCATGTTTTAAAACATCAACACGCATTAATATATTCCCAAAAAACTTAATTTTCTCTTAGAAAATGCTGAAAAGACTTAATGTTCCCTTTATGAACTATTAAACAGCCTAGAGCATCCTTTCAATGTGGATTTTTAACGTGACTGACACTGTTTTTAAAGATTGAAAACAAAACACAGAAAAGCATAAAAGTTCTGCTTCAGATTCAGTTTAATAACAATATATAGGGCGGGATAGAGAGATTTGCTGTCGTTCTGCTAAAAGAAAAAGGGGGCAAGAAAATATCCCCCCCCCCCAATCAAATGGGACCTTGCTGAACACAAAGCCTAATCCCTTCATGATG